>NC_092765.1:0-132628 GCF_047496795.1 Chiloscyllium punctatum | reverse complement strand
CGTCTCTCCCCCCCCGTCTCTCCCCCCCCGTCTCTCCCCCCCCCGTCTCTCCCCCCCCCGTCTCTCCCCCCCCCGTCTCTCCCCCCCCCGTCTCTCCCCCCCCCGTCTCTCCCCCCCCCCGTCTCTCCCCCCCCCCGTCTCTCCCCCCCCGTCTCTCCCCCCCCCGTCTCTTCCCCCCCCCGTCTCCCCCCCCCCCCGTCTCCTCCCCCCCCCCGTCTCTCCCCCCCCCCCCCGTCTCTCCCCCCCCCGTCTCTCCCCCCCCCGTCTCCCCCCCCCCGTCTCCCCTCGTCTCCCTCCCCTCCCCTCCCCTCGTCTCCCCTCCCCTCCCCTCGTCTCCCCCTCCCCTCGTCTTCCCCCGTCACCTCGGCTCCTCCCCCCTCCCCCCACCCTCTTCCCCCCCCCCTCCCCTACCCTCCCCCCGTCCCCTCCCCTCCCCTCCCCTCGTCTCCCCTCCCTCGCCTCTCCTCGTCTCCCCTCCCTCGCCTCCACTCGTCTCCCTCCCTCTCCTCGTCTCCCCCCCTCCCTCCCTCCCTCGTCTCCCCCCATCCTCCCTCGTCTCCCCCATCCTCCCCTCGTCTCCCCCCCCCATCCTCCCCTCGTCTCCCCCCCATCCTCCCCTCGTCTCCCCCCCCCACCCTCCCCTCGTCTCCCCCCCCACCCTCCCCTCGTCTCCCCCCCCCCACCCTCCCCTCGTCTCCCCCCCCACACTCCCCTCGTCTCCCCCCCTCCCCTCCCCTCGTCTCCCCCCCTCCCCTCGTCTCCCCCCTTCCCTCGTCTCCCCCCCCTTCCCTCGTCTCCCCCCCTTCCCTCGTCTCCCCCCCCTTCCCTCGTCTCCCCCCCCTTCCCTCGTCTCCCCCCCCTTCCCTCGTCTCCCCCCCCTTCCCTCGTCTCCCCCCCCTTCCCTCGTCTCCCCCCCCCTTCCCTCGTCTCCCCCCCCTTCCCTCGTCTCCCCCCCCTTCCCTCGTCTCCCCCCCCTTCCCTCGTCTCCCCCCCCTTCCCTCGTCTCCCCCCCCTTCCCTCGTCTCCCCCCCTTCCCTCGTCTCCCCCCCTTCCCTCGTCTCCCCCCCCTTCCCTCGTCTCCCCCCCCTTCCCTCGTCTCCCCCCCCTTCCCTCGTCTCCCCCCCCTTCCCTCGTCTCCCCCCCCTTCCCTCGTCTCCCCCCCCCTTCCCTCGTCTCCCCCCCCTTCCCTCGTCTCCCCCCCCTTCCCTCGTCTCCCCCCCCTTCCCTCGTCTCCCCCCCCTTCCCTCGTCTCCCCCCCTTCCCTCGTCTCCCCCCCCTTCCCTCGTCTCCCCCCCCTTCCCTCGTCTCCCCCCCCTTCCCTCGTCTCCCCCCCCTTCCCTCGTCTCCCCCCCCCTTCCCTCGTCTCCCCCCCCTTCCCTCGTCTCCCCCCCCCTTCCCTCGTCTCCCCCCCCTTCCCTCGTCTCCCCCCCCTTCCCTCGTCTCCCCCCCCTTCCCTCGTCTCCCCCCCTTCCCTCGTCTCCCCCCCCTTCCCTCGTCTCCCCCCCCTTCCCTCGTCTCCCCCCCCTTCCCTCGTCTCCCCCCCCTTCCCTCGTCTCCCCCCCCTTCCCTCGTCTCCCCCCCCTTCCCTCGTCTCCCCCCCCTTCCCTCGTCTCCCCCCCCTTCCCTCGTCTCCCCCCCCTTCCCTCGTCTCCCCCCCCTTCCCTCGTCTCCCCCCCCTTCCCTCGTCTCCCCCCCTTCCCTCGTCTCCCCCCCCCTTCCCTCGTCTCCCCCCCCCTTCCCTCGTCTCCCCCCCCTTCCCTCGTCTCCCCCCCCTTCCCTCGTCTCCCCCCCCTTCCCTCGTCTCCCCCCCCTTCCCTCGTCTCCCCCCCCTTCCCTCGTCTCCCCCCCCCTTCCCTCGTCTCCCCCCCCTTCCCTCGTCTCCCCCCCCTTCCCTCGTCTCCCCCCCCTTCCCTCGTCTCCCCCCCCTTCCCTCGTCTCCCCCCCCTTCCCTCGTCTCCCCCCCCTTCCCTCGTCTCCCCCCCCTTCCCTCGTCTCCCCCCCCTTCCCTCGTCTCCCCCCCCTTCCCTCGTCTCCCCCCCCCTTCCCTCGTCTCCCCCCCTTCCCTCGTCTCCCCCCCCTTCCCTCGTCTCCCCCCCCTTCCCTCGTCTCCCCCCCCTTCCCTCGTCTCCCCCCCCCTTCCCTCGTCTCCCCCCCCTTCCCTCGTCTCCCCCCCCTTCCCTCGTCTCCCCCCCCTTCCCTCGTCTCCCCCCCCTTCCTCGTCTCCCCCCCCTTCCTCGTCTCCCCCCCCTTCCCTCGTCTCCCCCCCCTTCCCTCGTCTCCCCCCCCTTCCCTCGTCTCCCCCCCCTTCCCTCGTCTCCCCCCCCTTCCCTCGTCTCCCCCCCCTTCCCTCGTCTCCCCCCCCTTCCCTCGTCTCCCCCCCCTTCCCTCGTCTCCCCCCCTTCCCTCGTCTCCCCCCCCTTCCCTCGTCTCCCCCCCCTTCCCTCGTCTCCCCCCCCTTCCCTCGTCTCCCCCCCTTCCCTCGTCTCCCCCCCCTTCCCTCGTCTCCCCCCCCTTCCCTCGTCTCCCCCCCCTTCCCTCGTCTCCCCCCCCTTCCCTCGTCTCCCCCCCCTTCCCTCGTCTCCCCCCCCTTCCCTCGTCTCCCCCCCCTTCCCTCGTCTCCCCCCCCTTCCCTCGTCTCCCCCCCTTCCCTCGTCTCCCCCCCCTTCCCTCGTCTCCCCCCCCCTTCCCTCGTCTCCCCCCCCTTCCCTCGTCTCCCCCCCCTTCCCTCGTCTCCCCCCCTTCCCTCGTCTCCCCCCCCTTCCCTCGTCTCCCCCCCCTTCCCTCGTCTCCCCCCCCTTCCCTCGTCTCCCCCCCCTTCCCTCGTCTCCCCCCCCTTCCCTCGTCTCCCCCCCCTTCCCCCCCCCTTCCCTCGTCTCCCCCCTCTCCCCTCGTCTCCCCCCTCTCCCCTCTCCCCTCGTCTCTCCCCCCATCCACTCCCCCCCTCGCCCGCCCCCCCCGTCTCCCCCCACCCCCCGTCTCCACCCAACCACCCGTCTGCCCCTAGCCCCCTCCCCTCGTCTGCCCCTACCCCCCTCCCCTCGTCTGCCCCTACCCTCGTCTCCCCCCACCCTCGTCTCCCCCCCCGTCTCCCCTCCCCTCGTCTCCCCCCCCCCACGCGTCTCCCCCCTCCCCTCCCCGCGTCTCCCCCCCTGCCCTCCCCTCGTCTGCCCCCCCCTCGTCTCCCCCCACCCTCGTCTCCCCCCACCCTCGTCTCCCCCCACCCTCGTCTCCCCCCACCCTCGTCTCCCCCCACCCTCGTCTCCCCCCACCCTCGTCTCCCCCCACCCTCGACTCCCCCCACCCTCGACTCCCCCTCCCCCTCGACTCCCCCTCCCCCTCGTCTCCCCCTCCCCCTCGTCTCCCCCTCCCCCTCGTCTCCCCCTCCCCCTCGTCTCCCCCTCCCCCTCGTCTCCCCCTCCCCCTCGTCTCCCCCTCCCCCTCGTCTCCCCCTCCCCCTCGTCTCCCCCTCCCCCTCGTCTCCCCCTCCCCCTCGTCTCCCCCTCCCCCTCGTCTCCCCCCCTCCCCCTCGTCTCCCCCTCCCCCTCGTCGCCTCCCCCCCCGCTACCCCCCTCGCCTGACCCTCCCCCCCGCTCGCTCGCCCCCACCCTCGCCCACCCCTCCCCCCCCACCCCCAGTCTCACCCCCTCCCCTCCCCGTCTCGCCCCCGTCTCGCCCCCGTCTCGCCCCCGTCTCGCCCCCGTCTCGCCCCCGTCTCGCCCCCCTCTCCCCCCGTCTCGCCCCCCCCTCCCCCCGTCTCTCCCCCCGTCTCGCCCCCCCTCCCCCCGTCTCGCCCCCCCCTCCCCCCGTCTCGCCCCCCTCCCCCCTTCTCGCCCCCCTTCCCACCCGTCTCCCCCCCTCCCCCCCGTCTCCCCCCCTCCCCACCGTCTCCCCTCCCCCGTCTACCCCCCGTCTCCCCTCCCCCCCGTCTCCCCTCCCCCCCCCCGTCGTCCCCCTCTGCTCCCCCCCGTCGTCCCCCTCTGCTCCCCCCCGTCGTCCCCCTCTGCTCCCCCCCGTCGTCCCCCCCCCCCCCCCCCCCCCTCTGCTCCCCCCCGTCGTCCCCCTCTGCTCCCCCCCGTCGTCCCCCTCTGCTCCCCCCCGTCGTCCCCCTCTGCTCCCCCCCGTCGTCCCCCTCTGCTCCCCCCCGTCGTCCCCCTCTGCTCCCCCCCGTCGTCCCCCTCTGCTCCCCCCCGTCGTCCCCCTCTGCTCCCCCCCGTCGTCCCCCTCTGCTCCCCCCCGTCGTCCCCCTCTGCTCCCCCCCGTCGTCCCCCTCTGCTCCCCCCCGTCGTCCCCCTCTGCTCCCCTCCCTCGTCCCCCTCTGCTCCCCCCCGTCGTCCCCCTCTGCTCCCCCCCGTCGTCCCCCTCTGCTCCCCCCCGTCGTCCCCCTCTGCTCCCCCCCGTCGTCCCCCTCTGCTCCCCCCCGTCGTCCCCCTCTGCTCCCCCCCGTCGTCCCCCTCTGCTCCCCCCCGTCGTCCCCCTCTGCTCCCCCCCGTCGTCCCCCTCTGCTCCCCCCCGTCGTCCCCCTCTGCTCCCCCCCCCCGTCGTCCCCCTCTGCTCCCCCCCCCGTCGTCCCCCTCTGCTCCCCCCCCCCGTCGTCCCCCTCTGCTCCCCCCCCGCCGTCCCCCTCTGCTCCCCCCCCCCCGCCGTCCCCCTCTGCTCCCCCCCCCCCCGCCGTCCCCCTCTGCTCCCCCCCCCCGCCGTCCCCCTCTGCTCCCCCCCCCCGCCGTCCCCCTCTGCTCCCCCCCCCCGCCGTCCCCCTCTGCTCCCCCCCCCCCGCCGTCCCCCTCTGCTCCCCCCCCCCGCCGTCCCCCTCTGCTCCCCCCCCCCCCCGCCGTCCCCCTCTGCTCCCCTCCCCCCCGCCGTCCCCCTCTGCTCCCCTCCCCCCGCCGTCCCCCTCTGCTCCCCTCCCCCCGCCGTCCCCCTCTTCCCCCCCCACCCGTCGCCCCCCTCTCCCCCCCCGGCGTCCCCCTCTTCCTCCCCCCCCCCCGCCGTCCCCCTCTTCCCCCCCCCCCGCCGTCCCCCTCTTCCCCCCCCCCCGTACCCCCTCTCTTCCCCCCCCCCCCCCCCCCGTCGGCCCCCACTTCCCCCCTTCCCCCCCCTCTCCCTCTTCCCCCCCCCCCCCTCTCCCCCCCCCTCCACCCCCTCCCCCCCCCCCCCCCCCCCCACCCCCCCCCCCCCCACCCCCCCCCCCCCCCCCCCCCCCACCCCCCCCCCCCCCCCCCCCCCCACCCCCCCCCCCCCCCCCCCCCACCCCCCCCCCCCCCCACATCCCCCCCCCCCCCCCCCCCTCATCCCCACACCCCCCCCCCCACAACCCCTCTTCCCCCCCACCACCCCACTCCCCCCCCATCACCCCCACATCCCCCCCCCACCACCCCACTTCCCCCCCCCCCCCACACCCCCTCATCCCCCCCCCATCAACCCCACAACCCCCCCCCACCACCCCTCAACCCCCCCCCATCACCCCACTCCCCCCCCCAACACCCCTCTTCCCCCCCCCATCATCCCCTCTTCCCCCCCCATCATCCCCTCTCCCCCCCCATCATCCCCTCTTCCCCCCCATCATCCCCTCTTCCCCCCCCATCATCCCCTCTTCCCCCCCCATCATCCCCTCTTCCCCCCCCATCATCCCCTCTTCCCCCCCCATCACCCCTCTTCCCCCCCCATCAACCCCTCTTCCCCCCCATCATCCCCTCTTCCCCCCCCATCATCCCCTCTTCCCCCCCCATCATCCCCTCTTCCCCCCCCATCATCCCCTCTTCCCCCCCCATCATCCCCTCTTCCCCCCCCATCATCCCCTCTTCCCCCCCCATCATCCCCTCTTCCCCCCCCATCATCCCCTCTTCCCCCCCCATCATCCCCTCTTCCCCCCCCCATCATCCCCTCTTCCCCCCCCATCATCCCCTCTTCCCCCCCCATCATCCCCTCTTCCCCCCCCATCATCCCCACTTCCCCCCCCCATCATCCCCTCTTCCCCCCCCCATCATCCCCTCTTCCCCCCCCCATCATCCCCTCTTCTCCCCCCATCATCCCCTCTTCCCCCCCATCATCCCCTCTTCCCCCCCCCATCATCCCCTCTTCCCCCCCCATCATCCCCTCTTCCCCCCCCATCATCCCCTCTTCCCCCCCCCCACATCATCCCCTCTTTCCCCCCCCCCCCCCATCATCCCCCTCTTCTCCCCCCCATCATCCCCCTCTTCTCCCCCCATCATCCCCCTCGTCTCCCCCCATCATCCCCTCTTCTCCCCCCGGCCCATCATCCCCCTCTTCTTCCCCCCCCCTCCCCATCATCCCCTTCTTCTCCCCCCCCCATCATCCCCTTCTTCTCCCCCCCCATCATCCCCTTCATCTCCCCCCCCATCATCCCCCACTTCTCCCCCCCCCATCAACCCCCTCTTCTCCCCCCCCATCACCCCTTCTTCTCCCCCCCATCATCCCCATCTTCTCCCCCCCATCATCCCCCTTTCTCCCACCCACATCCCCCTCTTCACCCCCCCCCATCATCCCCCTCTTCTCCCCCCCCCATCATCCCCCTCATCTCCCCCCCATCATCACCCCCATCATCACCCCCATCATCACCCCCCATCATCACCCCCCCATCATCCCCCCCCATCATCCCCCCCCATCATCCCCCCCCATCACCCCCCCCATCATCCCCCCCCATCATCCCCCCCCATCATCCCCCCCCATCATCCCCCCCCATCATCCCCCCCCATCATCCCCCCCCATCATCCCCCCCCATCATCCCCCCCCATCATCCCCCCCCATCATCCCCCCCCATCATCCCCCCCCATCATCCCCCCCCATCATCCCCCCCCATCATCCCCCCCCATCATCCCCCCCCATCATCCCCCCCCATCATCCCCCCCCATCATCCCCCCCCATCATCCCCCCCCATCATCCCCCCCCATCATCCCCCCCATCATCCCCCCCCATCATCCCCCCCCATCATCCCCCCCCATCACCCCCCCCCATCATCCCCCCCCATCATCCCCCCCCATCACCCCCCCCCATCACCCCCCCCATCACCCCCCCCCATCACCCCCCCCCCATCACCCCCCCCCCATCACCCCCCCCCCATCACCCCCCCCCCATCACCCCCCCCCCCATCACCCCCCCCCCATCACCCCCCCCCCATCACCCCCCACCCCATCACCCCCCACCCCCATCACCCCCCACCCCATCACCCCCCACCCCATCACCCCCCACCCCATCACCCCCCACCCCATCACCCCCCACCCCATCACCCCCCACCCCATCACCCCCCACCCCATCACCCCCCACCCCATCACCCCCACCCCATCACCCCCCACCCCATCACCCCCCACCCCATCACCCCCCACCCCATCACCCCCCACCCCATCACCCCCCCACCCCATCACCCCCCACCCCATCACCCCCCACCCCATCACCCCCCCACCCCATCACCCCCCCACCCCATCTCCCCCCCACCCCATCTCCCCCCACCCCATCTCCCCCCACCCCATCTCCCCCCACCCCATCTCCCCCCACCCCATCTCCCCCCACCCCATCTCCCCCCACCCCATCTCCCCCCACCCCATCTCCCCCCACCCCATCTCCCCCCACCCCATCTCCCCCCACCCCATCTCCCCCCACCCCATCTCCCCCCACCCCATCTCCCCCCACCCCATCTCCCCCCACCCCATCTCCCCCCACCCCATCTCCCCCCACCCCATCTCCCCCCACCCCATCTCCCCCCACCCCATCTCCCCCCACCCCATCTCCCCCCACCCCATCTCCCCCCACCCCATCTCCCCCCACCCCATCTCCCCCCACCCCATCTCCCCCCCACCCCCCCCATCTCCCCCCCCCCCATCTCCCCCCCCCCCATCTCCCCCCCCCCCATCTCCCCCCCCCCATCTCCCCCCCCCCCATCTCCCCCCCCCCCATCTCCCCCCCCCCATCTCCCCCCCCCCCATCTCCCTCCCCCCCCCATCTCCCCCCCCCATCACCATCCCCCCCCCATCACCATCCCCCCCCCATCACCATCCCCCCCCCATCACCATCCCCCCCCCATCACCATCCCCCCCCCATCACCATCCCCCCCCCATCACCATCCCCCCCCCATCACCATCCCCCCCCCATCACCATCCCCCCCCCATCACCATCCCCCCCCCATCACCATCCCCCCCCCATCACCATCCCCCCCCCATCACCATCCCCCCCCCATCACCGCCCCCCCCCATCATCCCCCCCCCCATCATCCCCCTCTTCTCCCCCCCCATCTTCCCCATCCCCCCCCATCATCCTCCTCCCTAATTTCACCCCCCATCCCCCTCCCTACTCCACCTGCACATCCCCTCACCAATCCACCACCTCATCTGTTCTGTGTCCTCACTCTCCCCTTTTTGTAAAGTCTTCCTCCTGTACATCCACTTTGATATGGAAATGTAGCATTTAAAAAGATTATAATAGTTTCCTGTGTAACAGTGGTTTTTATATCCTTTTACAAATGGTGACAATATACTCATTTATTTTATTCAATTACAGCACGCCCCACACCAAAGGTAAGCTCCACGCTGAAAAAAGTGCCATTCTTTGGCATGGCAGGGGGTAGAAGAGGGCCAAGTAGAGCATCCTACTGCAGAACACAACTCAATGAATCTGGAACATTAGGGGGCTCTAGCTATTCCTCCAGCTCGCCCATTACCGGAGTACGATCAAGAACCAGGTAAAAAGAGTTCCTGTCTAACCTGTAGAATGTTTGCTGACTCTGGGTGTCCAAATGAAGTAGTTTGATTCACTAACAAGGACAGTAGGATCCTAGATGAGAACTAAAATATAACTTAACCAAAGCATTTTCCTTATAATGGTTTTTTTTAATACAATGATCATTTGTGCCCCTCCTCAAATGGGTTTCTGGACAGATGAGAATATTTGTGGAAGTATATTTACATTACGTTTAAAAGAAACATTTTTTCAGCTTGCACAATTCAAGAGCTTTACCGAGAACATAAATTCAAGGGGAAACCAACAATTGAATATGCGGGAATTGGATTCTTATTGGTGGAGATGTTACCATGGAGAGACAGATAATACCCAGGTAACATTCTGAAGAACGGCCGCTGGACCTCCAGCATTAACTCCACAGATACTGCCAGAGCTGCTGAGTTTTTCCAGCAGTTATTGTTTGATTCCAACATCTGTAGTTCTGTTTTCATGGGGGATGGGGTTTGTTCAGATACAAGCCAGGCATTATTCAAATTTTAAAATAGGCAGGTTGGCTGCAATTGATCATGGTTTTGCCCTGAGAAATGAACCAGCAAATAAATGGCTGACCTATTTGTTTAGTTGGAATGGGTGCAATGCCCATACACATTCCTTTTGTCTGCAAAGCCCAGGACCCAGTGTAGTTATGTATACTACATAATTTGTGATATATCTAAATGATTTGGAGGAAAGTGTAGGTTGCTTCATTAGCAAGTTTGCAGATGACAATAAGATTGGTGGAGTAGCATATAGTGAAGAGTTCTGTCAGAGAACACAGCAGAGTATAAATAGATTGGAGAGTTGGACAGAGAAATGTCAGATGGAGTTCAATCCAGACAGTGCGAAGTGATGCATTTTGGACGATGCAATTCCAGAACGAACCATACAGTAAGTGGAAACGTCCTGGGGAAAATTGATGTACAGAGGGATCTGGGTGTTCAGGTCCATTGTTCCTAGAAGGCAGCAATATAGGTCAGTAGAATGGTCAAGAAGGGCATGCTTTCCTTCATTGGACAAGAGTGTTGAATACAAGAGTTGGCAGGTCATGTTACTGTTGTATAAGATTTTTGTTTCGTCACATTTGGAATACTGCGTACAGTTCTGGTTGCCACATTACCAAAAGGATGTGAAACCAAAAGAGAAAATGCTGGAAAATCTCAGCAGGTCTGGTAGCATCTGTAAGGAGAGAAAAGACATGACGTTTCAAGTCTAACTGACCCTTTGACTCACTTTTCTCTCCTTAAAGATGTTGCCAGACCTGCTGAGATTTTTCAGTATTTTCTCTTTTGGTTTCAGATTCCAGCATCCGCTGTAATTTGCTTTTACCAAAAGGATGTGGATGTTTTTGAGAGTGTAGAGGAGGTTCATCAGGATGTTGCCTGGTATGGAGGATGCTAGCTATGAAAAGAGGTTGCGTAGATTAGGATTATTTTCATTGGAAAGGTGGAGATTGAGGGGGGACCTGATTGAGGCCTGCAAAATCATGAGAGGTTAGATAGGGTGGATAGCAAGAAACCTTTTCTCAGAGTGGAGGACTCAATTATATGGGGTCACAAGTTCAAAGTGAGAGGGGAAAGGTTTAGGGGCGTTATATGTGAAATGTTCTTCAGAGTGGTGGGTGCCTGGAATGCACTGCCAGCGGATGTAGTAGGGGTGGGAACGATAGTGTCATTTAAGATGTATCTCGACAGATACATGAATGGGCAGGGAGCAAAGGGATACAGATCCTTAGAAAATAGGTGGCAGATTTAAATAGAGGATCTGGATTGGTGTGGGCTTGGAGCTCTGAAGGACCGGTTCCTGTACTGTAATGTTCTTTGTATGTTGTTTCCTTTACATACTAGTGCACCACACTGTGGGCCTGACTATCCTAAACTAATTGTCAATGTAATTCCTCACATTCATAGAACATTACAGTGTAGTACAGGCCCTTCGGTTTTTGATGTTGCACCGACCTATGAAACCAATCTGAAACTCATCAAATCTACGCTATTTCATTATCATCCATATGTTTATCCAATGACCATTTAAATGCCCTTAAAGTTGGCATTCCATTCCCTTACTACTCTCTGAGTAAAGAATCTACCTCTGACATCTATCACCCTTCAATTTAAACCTATGTCCCCTCATGCTAACCATTACCATTCAAGGAAAAAGGCTCTCACTATCCACCCTATGTAACCCTCTGATCATCTTGTATGTCTCTATTAAGTCACGTTCAGGGGGTGTGTTGTGAATGCTTCACTGTTAATCAGCACTGATGAGTGAACTCTTCATGGCGATGTCTTTGCCAATCAGAGTACATATGCTGGGCAATCAACACTCACATTTCATGCAGTATAAATGTTGGTTTTCCTCTTGAATTTTTATTTTTGTGAAATGTTTTAACGAGTGCAGGATGACAGTTTTCATCAAAGTTTGTCTTTGCTTTAAAATATTCAAATTCTGTCCTGCAAAATTACTAAATGTTTTAATAGCTGACCACAGGCAATGCACTAGGTGACTGGAGGATAGCTGATGTAGTTCCTTTGTTCAGTAAGGGCAGCAGGGACAGGCTAGATAATTACAGACCAATTAGTCTGACATCAGTGGTCGGGAAATTATTGGAAAAATTCTGAATAACTGGATTAATCAATTCTGGGAGAAGCAGGGATTGATCAAGGATAGTCGGCATGGATTTATTAGAGGGAGATTGTGTCTGATTTATTTGACCTTTTTTGAAAAGGTGACTAAATATATTGGTAGTGCGGTGGATCTGGTTTATTTAGTCTTCTAGTAAGGATTTGACAAGGTCCCATATGGAAGACTGGTCCAAAAGGTGAAAGCCATGGATCCAAGGCAAGTTGACAAATAGGATTCAGAATTGGCTTACAAAAAGGAGGCAAAGAATGATGGTGCAGGCTTTTGTAATTGGAAGCCTGTGACCAGTGGTGTACTAGGACCCTTACTGTTTGTTATGTACATTAATGACTTAGATGTGAACATAGAAGGTATAATTAGTAAGTTTGCAGATGAGACAAAAATTGGTGGTGTTTGTTCGCAGGTAAAGGGACGGCTGGAAAATGGGAAGCCTTCAGAAATGAGATAACAAGAATCCAGAGAAAGTGTATTCCTGTCAGGGTGAAAGGGAAGGCTGGTAGGTATAGGGAATGCTGGATGACTTACGAAATTGAGGGTTTGGTTAAGAAAAAGAAGGAAGCATATGTCAGGTATAGACAGGATAGATCGAGTGAATCCTTATTCTGGATTAGTGGTGCTGAAAGAGCACAGCAGTTCAGGCAGCATCCAAGTAGCTTCGAAATCGACGTTTGGGGCAAAAGCCCTCCATCAGGAATATTCCTGATGAAGGGCTTTTGCCCGAAACGTCGATTTCGAAGCTACTTGGATGCTGCCTGAACTGCTGTGCTCTTCCAGCACCACTAATCCAGAATCTGGTTTCCAGCATCTGCAGTCATTGTCTTTACCTCGAATGAATCCTTAGAAGAGTATGAAGGAAGTAGGAGTATACTTAAGAGGGAAATCAGGAGAGCAAAATTGGGACATGAGATAGCTTTGGCAAATAGAATTAAGGAGAATCCAAAGGGTTTTTACAAATATATTAAGGACAAGAGGGTAACTAGGGAGAGAATAGGGCCCCTCAAAGATCAGCAAGGCAGCCTTTGTGTGGAGCCACAGAAAAAGGGGGGGATACTAAATGAATATTTTGCATCAGTATTTACTGTGGGAAAAGGATATGGAAGATATAGACTGTAGGGAAATAGATGGTGACATCTTGCAAAATGTCCAGATTACAGAGGAGGAAGTGCTGGATGTCTTGAAACGGTTAAAGGTGGTTAAATCCCCAGGACCTGATCAGGTGTACCCTAGAAATCTGTGGGAAGCTAGAGAAGTGATTGCTGGGCCTCTTGCTGAGATATTTGTATCATCGATAGTCACAGGTGAGGTGCCAGATGACGAGATTGGCAAACGTGGTGCCACTGTTTAAGAAGGGCGGTAAAGACAAGCCAGGGAACTATAGACCGGTGAGCCTGACCTCAGTGGTGGGCAAGTTGTTGGAGGGAATCCTGAGGGACAGGATGCACATGTATTTGGAAAGACAAGGACTGATTAGGGATAGTCAACATGTCTTTGTGCGTGGGAAATCATGTCTCACAAACTTGATTGAGTTTTTTGAAGAAGTGACAAAGAAGATTGATGAGGGCAGAGCAGTAGATGTGATCTATATGGACTTCAGTAAGGCTTTTGACAAGGTTCCCCATGGGAGACTGATTAGCAAGGTTAGATTTCATGGAATAAAGGGAGAACGAGCCATTTGGATACAGAACTGGCTCAAAGGTAGAAGACAGAGGGTGGTGGTGGAGGGTTGTTTTCAGACTGGAGGCCTGTGACCAGTGGAGTGCCACAAGGATCTGTGCTGGGTCCTCTACTTTTTGTCATTTACATAAATTATTTGGATGTGAGCATAAGAGGTACAGGACACCAAACTTGAAGGTGTAGTGGACAGCAAAGAGGGTTTCCTCAAATTCCAACAGGATCTGGTCCAGATGGGCCAATGGGCTGAGAAGTGGCAGATGGAGTTTAATTCAGATTAAATTTGCTGCATTTTGGGAAAGCAAATCTTAGCAGGACTTATACACATAATGGTAAGGTCCTAGGGAGTGTTGCTGATCAAAGAGACCTTGGAGTGCTGGTTCATGGCTCCTTGAAAGTGGAATCACAGGTCGATAGGATAGTGAAGAAGGCGTTTGGTATGCTTTCCTTTATTGGTCAGAGTATTGAGTACAGGAGTTGGGAGGTCATGTTGCGGCTGTACAGGACATTGGTTAGGCCACTGTTGGAATATTGCATGTAATTCTGGTCTCCTTCCTATTCAAAATGATGTTGTGAAACTTGAAAGGGTTCAGAAAAGATTTGCAAAGATGTTGCCAGGGTTGGAGGATTTGAGCTACAGGGAGAGGTTGAACAGGCTGGGGCTGTTTTCCCTGGAGCGTCGGAGGCTGAGGGGTGACCTTATAGAGGTTTACAAAATTATGAGGGGCATGGATAGGATAAATAGACAAAGTCTTTTCCCTGGGGTCGGGAAGTTCAGAACTAGAGGGCATAGGTTTAGGGTGAGAGGGGAAAGTGACCTAAAGGGCAACCTTTTCACGCAGAGGATGGTACGTGTATGGAATGAGCTACCAGAGGAAGTGGTGTAGGCTTGTACTATTGCAACATTTAAAAGGCTTTTGGATGGGTATATGAATAGGAAGGGTTTGGTTGGATATGGGCTGGGTACTGGTAGATGGGACTAGATTGGGTTGGGATATCTGGTCGGCATGGACAGGTTGGACCATAGGGTCTTGTTTCCATGCTGTACGTCTCTATGACTCTAGTGGAGAGGATGATCTCAGGCTAGTCTATTGATTAGGTAAATTGGGCAGAGCTTTGGCAGATGGAATTTATTCCCCATAAATACGAGGTAATCCAATTTGGGAAGGTTAATAGAAAAGGACATGCACAATGTATACATGCGTATGTAAGGTCCAGACAACTGAAGACAGACGAAAATTTGGAGGAATATCGGGAATGTAGGACCAATCTGAAACGAGGAACGAAGAGGGCTAAAAGGGGTCATGAGATATCCTTGGCAAGCAGGGTTAAGGAAAACCCCAAAGCCTTTTATTCATATATAAGGAGCAGGAGGGTAAATAGGGAAAGGTTTGGCCCACTCAAGGACAAAAGAGGAAAGATATGTGTGGAGTCAGAGAAAATGGGTGAGATTCTTAATGAGTACTTTGCATTGGTATTCACCGAAGAGCATGACATGATGGATGTTGAGGTTAGGGATAGATTTTTGATTACTGTAGGTCAAGTTGGCATAAGGAGGGAAGAAGTGTTGTGTATTCAAAAAGACATTAAGGTGGACAAGTCCCCAGGTCCGGATGGGATCTATCCCAGGTTACTGAGGGAAGCAAGAGAGGAAATAGCTGGGGCTTTAACAGATATCTTTGCTGCATCCTTGAAAACGGGGGAGGTCCCAGAGGACTGGTGAATTGCTAATGTTGTCCCTTGTTTAAGAAGGGTAGCAGGGATAATCCAGGTAATTAAGGACTAGTGAGCTTGACATCAGTGGTAGGGAAGCTACTGGAGAAGATACAAAGGGATAGGGTATATACTCATTTGGAAGAAAATGTGCTTATCAAGGATAGGCGGCATAATTTTGTGCCGAGAAGGTCATGCCTTACAAAGCTAATAGAATTCTTTGAGGAGGTGACAAAGTTGATTGATGAGGGAAGGGATTTAGATGTCATATACATGGACTTTAATTAGGTGTTTGATAAGGTTCCCCATGGTAGGCTGATGAAGAAGGTGAAGTCGCATGGGGTCCAGGGTCTTTTAGCTAAATGGATAGAGAACTATTTGGGCAACAGGAGACAGAGAATAGTAGTGGAAGTGAGCTTCTCAAAATGGAGACCTGTGACCAGTGGTGTCGCACAGGGATCTGTGCTGGGTCCATCATTGTTTGTGATATACAGTGGAACCTTGATTATCCGAATACTGATGATCTGAAAATCGGATTATGTGAAGATGATCTCGGGGTCTCGACAGAAACATTACATCAAACATGTGTCCAACACTGATTCCGTCTTTTGTTTATAATGATTAAAAGTGCTGCTGAGAACAGTCCTGAACTGATGGGAGCGCAGACACCGTCTCTAAATGACTGCCCTCCCGCCCTCTCACTCTATTCCCACACTTACCCTGGAATTTTACACAGGCATGTATCCTAAACTCCCCTTCCCAGATAGTTTCTCTAACATTATCCTGTACAGAGCTGAGGTGGAACCTGTCAAAACGTTGCAGTGAAAAGGTGTGTGTGTGTGTGTGCGCGCGCGCGCGCCTTGTTGGTGTCCAGTCTGGCTGTCCTGGAGAGGGGGCAGGGCAGAAAGGGGTAGGGTGGGTGCGGGGGCAGACGAGTTGCGCGGAGGGTGGGGGTGGGAGCAGGCGGAGTGGTCAGGGGGGCAGGTGGGTGTTGGTGTTGGGCGGGGTTTGGGGGGGCAGTGTTGGGCGGGGCTCGGGGGGCGCGTGGTGTCGGACGGTGGTTCGGGGGGAGCGCGGTGTCGGACGGTGGTTCAGGGGGAGAACGGTGTTGGATGGCGGTTCGGGGGGAGCGTGGTGTCGGACGGTGGTTCAGGGGGAGCGGTTTGGTCAGAGAATACAGCAGAATATAGATGGATTGGAGAGTTGGGCAGTGAACTGCACCTGCCATTTCTATGTGGACAAATGCCAGGTGATGTATTTTGGAATGCAATTCCAGAGCGAACTATACAGTAAGTGGAAAAGTAGGGGAAATTGATGTACAGAAACATCTGGGTGTTCAGGTCCATTATTCCCTGAAGGTGGCAAAATAGGTCAGTAGAGTGGTCATAGAGATGTACAGCATGGAAACAGACCCTTCGGTCCAACCCGTCCATGCTGACCAGATATCCCAACCCAATCTAGTCCCTCTGCCAGCACCCGGCCCACGTCCCTCCAAACCCTTCCTATTCATATACCCATCCAAATGCCTCTTAAATGTTGCAATTGTACCAGCCTCCACCACTTCCTCTGGCAGCTCATTCCATACACGTACCACCCTCTGTGTGAAAAAGTTGCCTCTTAGGTCTCTTTTATATCTTTCTCCTCTCAACCTAAACCTATGCCCTCTAGTTCTGGACTCCCTGACCCCAGGGAAAAGACTTTGTTTATTTACCCTATCCGTGCCCCTCATAATTTTGGAAACCTCTATAAGGTCACCCATCAGCCTCCAATGCTCCAGGGAAAACAGCCCCAGCCTGTTCAGCCTCTCCCTATAGCTCAAATAAGTGTATAAGTCTTGCTAAGATTTGCTTTCCCAAAATTCAGCACTTCCCATTTATCTGAATTAAACCCCATCTGCCACCTCTCAGCCCATTTGCCCATCTGGTCAAGATCCTGTTGTAATCTGAGGTATCCCTCTTCGCTGTCCATTACCACCGCTAATTTTGGTGTCATCTGCAAACTTACTAACTGTACTTCTTATGCTCGCATCCAAATCATTTATGTGAATAGCAAAAAGTAGAGTACCCAGCGCCGATCCTTGTGGTACTCCACTGGTTACAGGCCTCCAGTCTGAAAAACAACCCTCCTCCACCACCTCTGTCTTCTACCTTTGAGCCAATTATGTGTCCAAATGGCTAGTTCTTCCTGTATTTGGTGAGATCTAACCTTGCTAATTAGTCTCCCATGGGGACCCTTGTGGAACGCCTCACTGAAGTCCATATAGATCACATCTACTGCTCTGCCCTAGTGGTCAAAAAAGCGTATGGCATGCTTTCCTTCATCAGACGGAGTACTGAGTACAAGAGTTAGCACGTCGTGTTACTGTTGTATAAGACTTTGGTTCAGCTACATTTGGAATACTGCGTACTGTTCTGATCGCCACTTTACCAAAAGGAGGTGGAAGCTTTGGAGAGGTTGCAGAGGAGGTTCACCAGGATGTTGCTTGGTATGGAGGGTTCTAACTATGAGGAGAGGTTGAGTAGATTAGGATTATTTTCATTGGCAACAAGGAGGTTGAAAGGGGACCTGATTGAAGCCTACAAAATCATGAGAGGTGTAGACAGGATGGATAGCAAGAAACTTTTTCCCAGACCGGAGGACTCAATTACTCGGGGTCACAAGTTCAAAGTGAGAGGGGAAAAGTTTAGTGGAGACATATGTGGAAAGTTCTTCATGCAGAGGGTGGTGGGTGCCTGGAATGCATTATCAGTGGAGGTGGTAGGGACAGGAATTATAGCGTTGTTTAAGATGTGTCTAGATAGATACGTGAATAGGCAGGGAGCAAAGGGATACAGATCCTTAGAAAATAGGCAGCAGATTTAGCTAGAGCATATGGATCAGTGTAGGCTTGGAGGGCTGAAGGGCCTGTTCCTGTACTGTAATGTTCTTTGGTATGGAGCGTTGGTTAGGCCACAGATGGAATACTGTGTACAGTTCTGCTTGTCACACTCACAGAAGGATGTGATTGCACTGGAAATGGTGCAGAGGAGATTCACCAGGATGTTGTGTGGGATGAACAGCCTTGGTTATGAGAGATTGGATAGACTGGGTTTTTTTTCCTTAGAACGGAGGAGGCTGGAGGGGAGTTTGATTGAGGTATACAAAATTATGAAAGGCATAGAGTAGATAGTGAGAATCTCTTCCCCATGGCACATGTGTCTTAAGATCAGAGGGCATAAGTTTAAGGTGAGGATCAAGTGACTTAGAGGAAATCCAAGGAAAGGCTTTTTCATCTAGAGGGTCGCAAATATAAGGAACATGCTCGCTTAGATGGTGGTGGAGGCAAGTACTCTTGCAACGTTCAAGAAGCATCTGGATTAATACTTAAAATGCCTGAGCATTGTAGGCTGTGGATCAAGTTCACGTAAATGGGATTGGTGTGATTTGGTGCTTACTGGTTGGCATAGACATGACGGACCAAAAGTCCTGTTTCAATGCTGTATGACTCAATTAATTTACTTTTACTTTAAGGAGTGAAGAAACACCATGCTTTGTCCAATAAATGTATAAATAATCTTAATGCTATCACAACATTGTCAATTGCAATTCTTTTTACCTTTATCATTAGGAGTGGCTCAGGAACTGGCTTGACAAGCCCTCCCCTTGCAACCCAGACCGTGATCCCTCTGAAACACTGTAAGATTCCTGAACTACCTCTTGAGAAAGGCATTCTGTTTGAGCTTCACCTTCTCTTCTGCCACCTTGTAGCTTTGTTTGTTCATTACATCAACATCTATAAAACAGTGTGGTGGTATCCTCCAACTCATCCACCTTCATTTACATCACTGGTGAGTATCAATGTGTTGTTCCTTGTGATCTGACAAATTAGAGTTTTCTCCTGGCCAAATAGTTCATGGAACCAATTTTCTCTTGGACTGTCTAAAATGCTAATCAAACTTCATGTTCACAACAGAAAATACATGCACATTTATGTTTACTGTGCTTTTAAATTTATAACATTTTAATGGGTATTTGGATTCTGGGTAATCCAAGATGGAGGACGGGAAAAATTTCTGGCTGTAAGAGCTGCTCCTTTTTTGAGGTATTTTAGGTGTTGGAGGTGATTTCCTCAAATTCCAGGAGCAGCAATTACTGTTTTATATGCTGTTGCATTGTTCTGGAACCTTGGAAAAAGAAAGTCATAACAACAGCAGTTTAAAAGGGAGAAGAGCAGACAAAGGAAGCACATGGTGAGGACAGTGCAGGATAGAGAGAGAGAGAGAGAGAAAACCTGCACAGTTACCGCCTTTGCTATTTGAATTCGTGCCAGAGAATGTGGTGAAGGCTGGTACAGTTGCAACATTTAAGAGGCATTTGGATGGGTATATGAATAGGAGGGGTTTGGAGGGATATGGGCCAGGCGGTGGCAGTTGGAACTAGGTTGGGTTGGAATATCTGGTCGGCATGGACGGGTTGGACCGAAGTGTCTGTTTCCATGCTGTAAATCTCTATGACTCTATGGTAAAACCTTAATTTTAGCCATGCTGTCTCATTGCATCCTGAGCATTAAGTATGGTGTTTCCAGTATCTAGAAAGTTCCTGTTATGCCCTGATAGTGAAAATTATAGGTCGGACAAAATAACAAATTTAAATCAAGAATAAAGGTCTTTTACTATCTAATCTACATCAGTGCAAAATTTATAGGATCATAAGCTCTCCTTGACTACATTGAAAATTTACTGTGCAACTTTCATGTGAATCAACAGTCCTTTCATATTTGTCAATTTTGAAAAAAAAATGTTTATCCAGGATTATTCTTTATTTTGCTGTGCATATCAGTCATTTACCAAAGAAAATGAAATTTCTGATGGTTTAAATTTTAAATGTTTTCTTTTCCAGCTCTGACTGTTTTGATCGAATTTACTGCCACCAGTACAAATGCTGTTTAGGAACCTAAGTCAATTGATAGTAATTTTGAAAATTTAATTGTTCCTTTTAGCTCCCCAAGTCCCATCCTTTGCCCTCAAACTCTTCATGCCAATTTACTCAATACCTAGTATTAGCAAATCTTGGAAACCATCCAGAGGTGAAATAAAATAAAGTACTACATATCTATTGACAGACTTCACCATATAGCAAACGTCCCATTCTTGAAAACTCATTCAACATATTTAAACCCCCAGCCCCCCCCCCCCCCCGCCACAAAGCATTTCATCCCTTAGGAAAACAAACATTTGTATTCGTAATCCCACGTTAAAGATTAAGATTTTAATTACCTCTTGGAACCATCAATAAAACTAAAACTCAGACACCCCCACTGTGATAGTGATAGGTCATGGAAACAGTAATAACGTTATGATACCATTTAAAGCTATGTCACCAAACATCCATTGAAAATGCTAGAACAGATTTTATTCTCCCAGTTACAGGCAGGCAAGGTTATTTTCAACACTTAAGTAACTTGACAGCTTTACATGTTTTACTTGTCCTTCATAAAGGATTACATCTCTACCATAAACTCATGAAGAATGCACCATAGTTAGAGACCTTCCCTGGGCCAAAAATTATTTCAGTTTGTCCTGTGCACTGAGATTAAAAAGCCCACCTGATTTGTAATTTGCTCTTGTGTGCCTCACATCCCTTTTTATGACTGACAGAAATGGAATCTATTGGAAATAGGGGCTGGATTTGTGGATCTGGATCCCACCTGCTCTTTTTAAAGATCCAGAGTGTCTGATTGGCTACTGAATGGCCTAATGAAGCATCAATATATAGTTCATTTTATGAGCTAAATTAAAATGATAGGAATCTGGAAAGGAGGTAGATAGAAAACAGGAAACATTAGGCCAGTCAATTAAGACATCAGATCGAGAAAATGCTGTGATCAATGTTTAAGACAGTTTCATTATTGCACTTAGAAAAGCATAGTTTGAGCAGGAAAAGCCATCTTGGGAAAAGAAAGTCATTTTTAACAAATTTATTGAGTTTTTATTAGATTAAGTAAACCCTGAAGTTAGTTTGCCAAGGATTTGACAACATACTATGTGAAAGGTTAATGTGCAATATACAAACTCATGTTGCGCCTAACATAACATGTACGTGACATGTTGAGGTAATAACATTAACAATTGGTTAATGGACTGACTGCAAAGAGTAGGGATAAACTAGACATTTCAAGTTGTCAGGCTGGAACTAGTGAAGTGCCACAAGACTCGATTTTGGGGACCTGACTGTTTACCAACTGGCTCCACTGTTGTTTTTCATTTATGTAAATGATTTGGATGCGCATATAGGAAAAATGGTTAGTAAGTTTGCAGATGACACCAAATTTGGTAGTGTAGTGGGCAGGGAAGAAGGTAATCTAAGAGTATAGTGGGATCTTGATCAGCAGGGCCAATGGGCTACGGAATGGCAGATGGAGTTTAATTTAGATAAATGTGAAGTGTTGTATTTTGGTAAGACAAACCAGGGTGGTGCTTACACAGTTAATGATGGAGCATTGTGGAGTGTTATCGAACAGAGAGCCATAGGGGATCAGATACATAATTCCTTGAATGTGGTTTCACAGGTAGACAGGGTGGTGAAGCAGGCATTTGGCTTGCTTGCCGTTATTGATCGGAGCATTGAGTACAGGAGTTAGGGTGTCATGTTCCAATTGTACAGATCATTGGCAAGGCCACATTTGGAGCACTGCATACACTTCTGGATACACTGCTATAGGAAGGATATTATTAAATTGGAAAGGGTACAGAAAGGATTTACAAGGATGTTGCCGGGACTGGAGGGTTTGAGTTATAAGGAGATGCTGGATAGGCTAGGTAATTTTTCCTTGGAGAGTAGGAGATTGAGGGTGTCATCCCATTTTCTTCCTCTCAGTCAAAGCAAAATGCTCAAAGACATCTCCTCATCTATATTTCAGGACCTGGAGGGAGAGAGAATGAGTGCCTGTGTGCACAGAGACATGATTTCACGGTCTTCTCTGGAACAGCAGTTTCTCATTGAACTATATAGCCATTTTACAGGGAAGAACATTCAGATAAGGCGACATACATATTAATTGGGTTACCATTACAATCATTGAGTGCCAGTAGTTAAGATTAAGCCATCTGTTGTTACACAATGAATAACTGGCTTCACATAATAAATACTTGTCACCTTGTTAAACTGACATCACATATTGAATGCTTGCAATATTGTTAAATGGCTTGACATAATGAATGCTTTTCCATCTTGTTAACCCATTACCCTTGTCTCCAGAACCCCGTTGTTAACTGTAAGTTCTTATCTGATCTGAGTCATGCTCTGCTGAACCTCTTGTTTCACAAAACTCAGAACTTAACTCTTTCCCTACCTGCTTTAACCCTATACACATTCTCAAGGGGTGACCTTATAGAGGTTTATAACATAATGAGTGACATAGACAAGTTGAATAGCAGAAGTATTTTCCCGAGGATAGGGGAGTTCAAAACTGTAAGATGTAAGTTTAAGGTAAAGGGAAAGATTTAAAAGGGATCTGAGCGGCTTTTCGGAGGGTGCTGCATGTATAGAATGAACTACCAGAGGAAGTGATGGATGCAGATACAATTAAAATATTTAAAAGACATTGACAGATGCATGAATAGGAATCAGTTAGAGGGATATGGGCCAAGCACAGGCACTATTTGGTTGGGATACTTGGTCGGCATGGATGAATTGGACCGAAGGGTCTGTTTCCGTGCTATGTGACTCTATGATTTGGACAAAGAAATTGAGGATAATATATTTAATTTTGCTATCAGTACAAAGCTGAGAAGGAAAATAGGATGTGAGAAGGGCATAATGAGGTGTGTTAGGTTTCATTGGTTGAGGGATTGAGTTCCCGAACCGCAATATCATGCTGCAACTATGCAAAATGCTGGTGCGGCCACACTTGGAATATTGTGCACAGTTCTGGTCCCCATACTTCGGGAAGGATGTGGAAGCATTGGAAAAGGTGCAGAGGAAATTTACCAGGATGTTGCCTGGTCTGGAGGGAAGGTCTTATGAGGAAAGGCTGAGGGACTTGAACCTGTTTTCATTGGAGAGAAGAAGGCTAAGAGGGGATTTGATAGAGACATACAAGATGATCAGAGGATTAGGTAGGGTAGACAGTAAAAGTCTTTTTCCTAGGATGATGATGTAAACTTGTACGAGGGGGAATAACTACAAATTGAGGGGTGATAGATTTAAGACAGATGTCAGAGGCAGGTTCTTTACGCAGAGAGTGGTAAGGGCGTGGAATGCCCTACCAGCCAATGTAGTCAACTCAGCCACAATCAGGAGATTTAAACAGTCCTTAGATAAGCACGTGGATGATTTTGGGATAGCGTAGGGGACAAGCTGAGAATAGTTCATGGTCGGTGCAACATTGAGGGCCGATAGTATATTGAATGTTAAGTGGGAAACTGGCTGACAAATGTCATATAATTTGGATAGGTGTAATGTTATTCATTTTGGTAGTAAGAATAGGAAAGCAAAATTTTTTTATTTATAAAGCATGAAACTTTGAAAGGTTGATATTCAGAGAAATTCTCACTCATACAAGGATGTGAAATCAGCATGCCAGCAATTACAAAAGATCATGAGTTGGGAGTCTTATTACTATTGCACAGAGTTTTAGTGAGATTATTCTTGGAGTATGTGCATGGCTTTAGTCTCCATTTCTAGAGAAAAATATACTACTGTTGGATAGGAGGCAATGGCCTAATGGTGTTATTGCTAGACTGTTACCAAGTAATGAGACCCAGCTAATGTTCTGGGGATCCGGGTTTGAATCACGCCATGGCAGATGGTGGAATTTGAATTCCATAATAATCTGAAATAAGAGTCTAATGATGACCGTCAAACGTTTATCAATTTCCAGAAAAAACGTGCCTCGTTCACTAACATCTTTTAGGGAAGGGAACTGCCATCCTGACCTGGTCTGACCTTTCTATGACTCCAGACCCACAACAGTGTGGTTGACTTTTAACTGCCCTCTGGGCAATTAGGGATGGGCAATAAATACTGACTCAGCCAGTGCTGCCCACATCTGTGGATGAATAAAAATAAATGTTCAGTAGATTGGTTCTTGGGATGAGAGGCTGAGTAAATTGGATCTATGTTCTCTGGAATTTAGAAGAATGAAAGGTGATCTCATTGCAACATACAAGATTCTGAAGGGGGTTGTTAGGCTGGGCAGTCAGTTATTTTCCTTGGCTAAGGAAATCTAGAATCTCAGACAAAATTTCAGAATAAGGGATCAATCTCAGGATGAGGGATCAATCTAAGGAGACGTGTGTTCATTGCAGAGTTATGAATATTTGAAATTGAGCTCCCCAGAATTTTGAGGGTATTCCATTCTTCAGTATTTTTAAGCCTGAAATCGACAGATTGTTGGTCTGTCTGGGCATCAAGGGACATAAGAACTGGGCAAGAACGTAGAGTTGAAAGAGAAAATTAGTGACAATCGTATTGAGTGATGAAGCAGGCAAAGTCTGTTGTTGTGTTCTTATATTCTGTGACACTACAACAAAATGATGAATTATGTTGAAGTATGGTTTTCTCTCCATTTGTAGAATTTCCATCTGATTGATTACAATTTATTAGTCCTCGCTATTATTGTGTTGGCACGTCGTCTTATAATTGCAGTTGTAAAAGAGGTAAGCTCCATATAACTTCTGCTTTTAAGTAATGTTCACTTTTCCAGATGGGTACATACTAGCAGAGAAGCCTTTTTGTTTTGTTCTGCTGAATTCTTTTAAAACAATTGAGTAAAAACTGCTACAGTTTGCAGCATAAACAGTACATTTGATTTTTTCCATCAATATGTTAGAGTGGATGAAAACAATTTCCATCAAAATCCCAATTACCCCAAACTAATAAAATGAGATTGATCAGTCTCCACAGTCCAAGTGGGCAATTGTTATGATCCCAGCTGATGATAATACTGGACAAGCCACAAAGTGAAATCTTGTTTAATAACCCATAAGTTCTATTTTTCCAATTTATTTATCATGATGGTCAGTCAGCGAACATAATCACAGGAGTCTGCCAATGTAGTTTCAACAAATGAATATCATTGTTTATTAAATGCGAAAGTTAGAAAAAGTAAACTACTTTATACAATATAAGAACTATTTAAAGTGGTCTTATTGCAAATATCTGAAAGAAAGTTTTAATCCTTCTGCCCCGCCCACAGCAACCTTACAGATACTCAAATCTCAGTAAAGAACTACTCTGTTTCGATTTTAATGTTCCTTGTTCAGTTGGCACAGCTTTTTAATTTCTTTCTGGCAAGAGTCTGCATTCACTCAATATTAACTTCTTTAGTTTGTGTCTCTTCTTGAAACCCTTAAACAAACTGCTAATGCAACTAACTTATTCCTTAAACATATGCTCCTTAATTTCATGCACTCAAAAGTCTTGTAGCATGTAAAGTCTTCTGTTCCTGGAGCTTTTCTGTTTGAAAACTTAAAGCCACTCAGAACTTCTTTTTCTGCTCAGTGTTTTGGACAGTGCTATAAAGGTCACAGGCTTTTTTCTTTCTGAATGACTTGTTTTTGTGTCTGAAAGAAATCTGCACTCACTGACCTTTTGGAAGGCTCTCGCTGTCTAAAATAACTTTTTTCTGTTTTTTTTGTCTCTCTGTGTCTAAGGATAACACCGCAGTTTTGGTCTTCTCTTGTGCTGGCTTAAAGCTTCATTTAAATGCATGTATGCATATTTCCAAACAATCTAGTATGAAATTGAAATGAAAACCATGTTTCCCTTCTTCAATTCTCTCAATATATAAGTACAAATCAAGCATAAGGGTAGTCATTATTCTGTCCACAGTATACCTCTGTTTCTAACTAATAATGATATTTGATTTGCATTTACATTATAGCTCCCTGCAAAAAACAAACTGAAAAGGTCACTTTTAGATTTCCTATTTCAATTTCCTGATCACATCTATTCTACTTATATAGCTTTCACTTTGATAATACATAACACTTTTCCACTATCATCTATTAAAGTTCATTTTGATCACATTTCTTCTCTTTCGTCATTGCTCTTGATAAACCATTTGGATGGGTAGATGAATAAGAAGGGTTTCAAATGGTAAGGGCCAAATGCTGACAAATGGGGCTACAGCAGTTCAGGATAACAATGTGCACTGCTTTTAAATTGTATAGTTGTAGCATTAGACTTCTAATGCAAGTTTCATTTTTTATGAAATGGCAAAGTGTTTTAAACACTGCATTTTTATTTTTAATTGTGGGCCAAAATCAGAAAGAATTGTTTTAAAATGAAGGACTGTAGAAGAAGTTGGTGTATTTTTAAACACAAGGTACTGGAAATCATTGAGAGTTCTGTTTACACTGCTGTTTTGCAAGCAGTGGGGGAAGGAATGATAAGGAACCACATCATCTGGGTGTGTGCACAGAGTAAGATTTGATCAGAAAATTGATTGCTGATCGGTATGGACAGTCTTCTCCTGTTGTGGATATGAAAGTCATCAACTTGATGACAAGGTCTAGGAACCGAATCAGGCCATTCAACCAATCAACGAGCACTGCTTTTAATCATGGATGACATGTTACTCATCTCCATTCTCCTGCCTTCTTGCTATAACTTGTTGATCCCCTTACTAATCAAGAGCCTATCCAACTCTGTCTTAAATACACACAATGAAATTATCTCTATGGCCCTCTGCAGCAATGCATTCCACAGATGCTCTGACTGAAGAAATTCCTCCTTATCTCAGTCCTAAAGGCTTGTCTCTTCATTTGGGTCTGTGGTTCTAGTTTCAGGTCCTAGTCATAGAGTTATATGGCATGAAAGCGGACCCTTCAGACCAACTCACTCACGTCAA
Organism: Chiloscyllium punctatum; assembly: GCF_047496795.1. NCBI lineage: Eukaryota > Metazoa > Chordata > Chondrichthyes > Orectolobiformes > Hemiscylliidae > Chiloscyllium > Chiloscyllium punctatum. The sequence goes on along the minus strand of NC_092765.1, from coordinate 106,044 downwards.
CCAGTTATCCTGAACTGCTGTAGCCCCATTTGCCAGCATTTGGCCCTTATCATTCGAAACCCTTCTTATTCATGTACCCATCCAGATGTCTTAAATTTTGTGCCTCCAGCACTTCCTCTGGCAGCTCATTCTGTGTACACACCACCCTTTGCATGAAAAAGTTGCCCCTCAGGTCCCTTTAAAATCTTTCCCCTTTCACTTTAAACCAAGCCCTCTAATTTTGGACCTAGGAAAAAGACCAGATCTATTTACCGTATCCATGCCCCTCATGATTTTATAAACCTCTTTTAGGTCTCCCCTCAGCCTCTGAAGCTCCAGAGAAAAAAAGCCCCAGCCTATTCAGCCTCTCCCTATAGCTCCAAGCCTCCAATCATGGCAACATCTTTTATGAACACTTTCAAGTTTAATAACATCTTTCCTATAGTAGGAAGACCAGAATTGAATGCAGTATTCTAAAAGTGGCCTAACCAGTGTCCTGTACAGCCTGAATGTGACATCCCAACTCCAAAACTCAATGCGTTAACCAATGAAGGCAAAAGTGCCATCACAGTGGCTCAGGCAGCATCCATGGAGAGAGAACAATCTAATATTTCGAACAAAGAACAATACAGCACAGGAACAGGCCCTTCAGCCCTCCAAACCTGCACCAATACATTTTTCCTGTCTTCATTTTCAAGATCTATACCCCTCTATTCCCTTCCTATCTGTGTATTCTCCAGGTCCTTCTTGAATGCTGCTGTGTCTGCTTGCACCACCACCACCTCTGGCAATGTGTTCCAGGCACTGACCACCCTTTGTGTGAAAAACTTATCTCGCATATCGCTTTTATACCCCAGAGTTCTGAAGGAGCGAGCTAGAGATTATAGAAGCATGGATGGTGTTCATTCAGGAATCACTGGAGTCAGGGAGGGTCCGAGAGGATTGGAAAATGGCTATGGTAAATAGATGAGGTCTTTTTCCTAGGTTAGAAGAGAGGGAGATAGAAGATCGGAAATTATAGGTTGGTTAGCCTGACCTCAGTTATTGGTAAGATTTTAGATTCAGCCACATAGGATAAGATTGCAGAGTACTTCAAAGTGCTCAGTAAATTAGGGCTGAGTCAGTTCAGCTTTGTCCAGAGGTAGTCATGCCTAACATATCTGTTAGTAATTTTTTAGGAGGTAACAAACAAGGAGTGCCAATGGACGTGATTTATTTGGATTTCCAGAAGACCTTTGACAAGATGCTGCACAGGAAACTGTTAAATAAGACAAGAGTCAATTGTTTTAGGGACAAGTTACTGGCACAGATAGAGGATTGACTGACTGGCAAGCATAGAGTGGGTATAAAGGGATATTTTTCAGGATGGCAACCTATAACTAGTGAAGTTCCACAGGAGTCCATGTTGAGACCACAACTATTAACATTATATCTTATCAGTCTGGACAAAGGAACTAAGGGCATTGATGCTAAATTCGCAAATGACACATAGATGGAAAGACAGTTCATGTTGAAGAGGCTGGAAGGCTGCAAAAGGACTTGGACAGGCTAAGAGAGTTGGCAAAGCAGAAGCAGATGGCATACAGTGTGGGGAAAGGTGAGGTTATGCACTTTGGTAGGAAGAATAGAGGCGTAGACTATTGTCTAAGTGGGGAAAAGCTTCAGAAATCTGAAGCACAAAGAGACTGTTCAGAATTTTCTTAAGGTTAACATAGAATCTTACAGCACAGAGACAGCTCCTTCAGCCCAAACCGGTCCATGCCAAACAAGAAAATGTCCATCCACGCGAGCCCCATTTCCCTGCATTTGGCCCATTTTCTTTTAAACCTTTCCTATCCATGTATTTGTCCAAATGTCTTTTAAATGTTATTAATGTACACACCTCAATCACTTCTACTGGCAGCTGATTCCATATGTATACAATCCTTTGTTTAAAAATGGTTGCCCCTCAGGTTCCTATTTATTCTTTCCACTCTAAAACCTTGCATCAGTTTAAGGTTACCACAATTCTCTCCTCTTGTTCCTTCTCTGCTGCTCCTCCAGTCACTGATTGACATTGGCCAGATTTCTGTAACGGACTCTGACGTCTCCGTTTTAGATCTATGCTGCTGTCAAATTCACGACTACTGCATCTGAGCTGGAGCCATTGGCCTGGGGACTTGAGGGTTCCATACCTCCTGTTCCTCATGGCACTTCTTCAGGCTCGTGGGCCTAACCGCAGTCCCGGAGCCACGGCTCAACCTGAGAGTCTGGGCTGGGGGAGTTAACTCCGAGCTTGCTCCTGGCTTGCAGTGAGATCCGGGCAAGGGTGAAGCCATGTCTGGCTCATCCTGGTGTTGCTGCTACTGCCTCTGGAGGCTTCCTCTTTTATTTGCCCCTCTCCAGGCTTTAGAGGGAAAATAACACGTCCAAAAGCAAAAAGAAGAAAAGAAATAAAAAGAGAAAGAAAGCAGATGGGATCGGATGAGCACCAGGCTCAGCCCTGCTACTCTGCAACCATCTTGGAATTGACATGAGGCACTATGGGCCATCAACGGCAGTAGAATTGTACTCCATCACAATCTGCGACCTCGTGGCCCAGCATATCCACCGTTCAACCATTTCAATCAAATTGGGGGATCACCCCTAGTTCAATGGACTGTCCAGGAGGGTATGCCAGTACCAGCACCAGGCATACCTAACAACAAAGTGTCAAGCTGGTGAAGCTACCAAACAAGACTACCTGTGTGCAAAGCAGCATAAGGAGCAAATGATAACAGAGCTAAGTGATCTGACAATCAACGGATTAGATGTAAGCTTTGCAGTCCTGCTACATCCTGTCTGGAATGGTTGTAGACATTCCAACAACTCACAGAGGAGGAGTCTCCACAAATATCCCATCCTGAATGATAGAAAAGCCCAATACCACCATGCAAAAGACAAGGCAGAAGAATTCACAGCGATCTGCAGCCAGAGTTGCCAAGTGGATGATCTATCACTGCCTCCTCCAGTGATCCCAAGCAATGCACTTACCAATCTTCAGTCAATTCAATTCACAGGATGTCAAGGAATGGTTGGAGGTACTAGTTACTGTAAATACTATGGGCCCTGACACCATTCCGGCAATAGTACCGAAGATTTGTGCTCCAGAACAAGCCACTCCCTTAGCCAAGCTCTTCCAATACATGTACAACACTGTCAACTATCTGGCAATTTGGAATATTGCCCACATATGCCCAGTACACTAAAAGCAGGACAAATTCAACAAATTGAGATAAAAGTGAAAATCCTTGACGTGAAGGCTGCATTTGATCAAGTGTGGCATCAAGGACCCCTAGCAAAACTGGAATCGATGGGTGTCGGGGTGCAAACATTCTGCAGCTTGAAGTTATACCTGGCACATTGGAAGATGGTTGTAGTTGTTGGAAATCCATCGTCTTCACTCCAGATGTTTCTGCATGAGTTCCTCAGTGTAGTGTCCCAGGCCCTGGTGTCTTCAGCTGCTTTATCAACAGCCATTCCTCCATCACAAGATTGGAAGTGGGGATGTTAGCTGATGATTGCACAATACAGCAAAATTTGCAACACCTCAGATACTGAAGCATTCCATTTCAAATGTAACAAGCCAATTTCCAGGCTTGGGCTGATAAGTGCCAATTATATTTGTACCATACAAATGCCAGGCTATGACCATCACCCTAAAGAAACAATCTAACCACTGCCCCTTGACATTCAATGATGCTGCCATCAGCGAATCCCCCACTATCATTGTCCTTAGATTGCCATTGACTAGAAACTCAAGTGGACCCACCACACAAACCTAATGACTTCAAGAGCAGGTCAGAAGCTAGGAATACTGCAGTGAGTAACCCACCTACTGACTCCCCAAAGCCTGGCAATTATCAACAAGACACAAGTCAGGAGTGTGATAGAATACTCCCTACTTGCCTGGATGGGTGCAGCTCCAACAACACTCAAGAAGGCTGACACCATTCAGACCAAAGCAACCTGCTTGATTGGCACATCCACAAAAACTCACTCCTCCACCACTGATATTGAGTAGCAACCATATGCCTCTGTTTTTCTAAATGCAAGTGGTCATGGATTTGAAAAAAGTGCAAGGAACCTTGGTGAATTTCTGCGTTGCATCTTAAAGGTGGCGCACACTGCTTCTGAGCACTGATGGTGGAGGGAATGGATGTTTGTGGGTTTGGTGCCAAGCAAGATGGTTGCTTTGACTTGGATATGACTCTGTATTTTGAATTTTAGTTTCTATATGTTTTCTCAGTTACAACCATAATGTCTCCACTGGATGCTTTCCCCTCGTTACATCTTCTCTCACCACAGAAATGATTCTGTTTACAATCAGCAATGCCACTCCACTCCCATGGCTCTTTTCTTCATCCCTTTTGGTATGTTTAGTTCCCAGTCCTGACCATCCTGCAGCTACCCCTCTGGCTACTGTATCATATTTTCCAGTTTGAATCTGTGCCTGCAACACATTTAATTTGTTCCTTACACTGCATGCATTTGTACAAAAAAACTCTAATTTTGGCTGTACACTCTCTCCTGTCCTTCAGCATCTTTTTATTATTTCCACTCCTGTCTTATTCAATACATGTTTTATAGTTCTACCTTGTTCATTAAACTGGCATTGCTTTTTCATTCTTTTAACTTTGACCTTTTCACATGGCTGACCTAATGCTCTGCTTCCCAACCCCCTGCCATACTAACTTAAGCCCTCCCGAGTAGCACTAGCAAACCTCTCCTCAAACATGTTGGTGACCCTCCAGTTAAGGTGCAACCTGTCCTTTTTGTACAGGTCCAACCTGCCTTGGAAGAGATCCCTATGATCCAGATATCTGAATTCCTTCCTCTTACACCAGCTCTTTAGCCACGTGTTCAGTTGTACTATCTTCCTTTTTTGGCCTCACCAGCATGTGACACACAGAGTAATCCCAAGATTAGAACCCTAGAAGTTCTGCTTTTTAACTTTCTGCCTAACAACTTAAATTCCTTTTGCAGGGCCTTATCACTCTTCCTACCTATGTTGTTAGTTCCAATATGGGTCATGTTTTCTGGCTGTTCACCCTCCCCTTTCCGAATGTTCTGTACCGACTTGGAGACATCCTTGACCCTGGCACCAAGGAGGCAATACACCATTCTGGAGACTAACTTGCAATCACAGAAATACTTCTCTGTGCTCCTGACTATAGGGTCACCAGCCATCACTGTTCACCCGCACTTTGATCCTCCCTGCTGTGCAACAGATTCAGTTGTAGTGCAATTGTTATGGCTACTGCTTTTGCCATTCCATTCCCCATCCCAACATTAGCCAAAATGGTTTACAGAGGAACGTTAATTATCCGAAGGACATGGGCAGGGAGTATATCGTTCAATTAATCAAATGCCTGATATCCGATTGCCAGATAACGTAGTTAGCCAAGGTCAGGACCTTGTGATCTTGTTCGGATAATCCAAAATTCGGTTAATCAAATGCCGGATAATCAATGTTTCTCTTTACTTGTTTGAAAGGGAAATAGAACTTAGAACGGTACAGCGCAGTACAGGCCCTTTGGCCCTCGATGTTGCATCACCCTGTGGAATCAATCTGAAACCTATCTATCCTACACTATTCTGTTTTCATCCACATGTTTATCCAATGACCATTTAAATACCCTTAAAGTTAGCGTGTCTACTACTGTTGCGGGCAGGGTGTTCACACCCCTACTACTCTCTGAGTAAAGAAACTACCTCTGACATCTGTCCTATATCCATCACCCCTCAATTTAAAGCTATGTCTCTTTATGCTAGCCGTCACCATCTGAGGAAAAAGTCTCTCACTCTTCACCCTGTTTAACCCTCTGATTATCTTGTATGTCTCAATTAAGTCACTTCTCAACTTTCTTCTCTCTAATGAAAACAGCCTCAGGTCCCTCAGCCTTTCCTTAGAAGACCTTCCCTCCATATCAGGCAACATTCTAGTAAATCATCTCTAAACCCTTTCTAAAGCTTCCACATCCTAGGTGGGTTTCCTCCCACAGTCCAAAGATGTGCAGGTTAGGTGAATTGGCCATGCTAAATTGCCTGTAGTGTTAGGTGCATTAGTCAGGGGTGAATGTACGGGAAGGTCGGTGTGGATTTGTTGGGCCAAAGAGTCTGTTGCTGCACTTCAGGGAATCTAATCAAAAATATCCTTCCTATAAAGCAGTGACCAGAACTGTACGTAATACTCCAAGTGCGGCCACGCTAGAGTTTGTACAGCTGCAGCATGACCTCGTGGCTCTGAAACTCATTCCCTCTAACAATAAAAGCTAGCACACCATATGCCGCCTTAACAACTCTATCAACCTGGGTGGCAACTTTCCAGTTTCTATGTACATGGACACCAATATCTCCACTCATCTACACTACTAAGAATCTTACCATTGGCCCAGTACCCTTTATTCCTGTTCTCCTTCCAAAGTGAATCACCTCACACTTTTCCACATTAAACTCCATTTGCGACCTCTGCAGCTTATCTAGTAAGTCTTAGTCTTAGTTCGGTGGTAGGCAAAGTAATGGAAAGGGTACTGAGGGATAGGATTTATGAGTATCTGGAAAGACATTGCTTGATTAGGGACAGCCAGCACGGATTTGTGAGGGGTAGGTCTTGCCTGACAAGTCTTATTGAATTCTTTGAGGAGGTGACCAAGTATGTGGATGAGGGTAGAGCAGTGGATGTAGTGTACATGGACTTTAGTAAGGCATTTGATAAGGTTCCCCATGGTAGGCTTATGCGGAAAGTCAGGAGGCATGGGATAGTGGGAAGTTTGGCCAGTTGGATAGAGAACTGGCTAACCGGTCGAAGTCAGAGAGTGGTGGTAGATGGTAAATATTCAGCCTGGAGCCCAGTTACAAGTGGAGTTCTGCAGGGATCAGTTCTGGGTCCTCAGCTTTTTATTAATGACTTGGAAGAGGGAGTCGAAGGGTGGGTCAGTAAATTTGCAGACGATACGAAGATTGGAGTTGTGGATAGTGAGGAGGGCTGTTGGCTGCAAAGGAACTTAGATATGATGCAGAGCTGGGCTGAGGAGTGGCAGATGGAGTTCAACGCTGTCAAGTGTGAGGTTGACCATTTTGGAAGGACAAATACGAATGCGGAATGCAAGGTTAACGGTAGGGTTCTTAATAAGGTAGAGGAGCAGAGGGATCTTGGGGCGTATGTTCATAGATCTTTGAAAGTTGCCACTCAGGTGGATAGAGCTTGTAAGAAGACCTATGGTGTATTAGTGTTCATTAGCAGAGGGATTGAATTCAAGAGTCGTGAGGTGATGTTGCCACTATATAGGACCTTGGTAAGGCCAGATTTGGAGTACTGTGTGCAGTTCTGGTCGCCTCATTTTAGGAAAGATGTGGAAGCTTTGGAGAGGGTGCAGAGGAGATTTACCAGGATGTTACCTGGAATGGAGAATAGGTCGTATGGTGGCACAGTGGTTAGCACTGCTGCCTCACAGCGCCAGAGACCCAGGTTCAATTCCCGCCTCAGGCGACTGACTGTGTGGAGTTTGCACATTCTCCCCGTGTCTGCGTGGGTTTCCTCCGGGTGCTCCGGTTTCCTCCCACAGTCCAAAGATGTGCAGGGCAGGTGAATTGGCCATGCTAAATTGTCCGTAGCGTTAGGTAAGGGGTAGATGTATGGGTGGGTTGCGCTTCGGCGGGGCGGTGTGGACTTGTTGGGCCGAAGGGCCTGTTTCCACACTGTAAGTAATCTAATCTAATCTAGAGAAAAAAAAATTCTGAATGTGTAGGAGGATAGGTTGAGAGTGCTAGGCCTTTTCTCATTGGAACGGCGAAGGATGAGGGGTGACTTGATAGAGGTTTATAAGATGATCAGGGGAATAGATAGAGTAGACAGTCAGAGACTTTTTCCCCGGGTACAGCAGAGTGTTACAAGGGGACATAAATTTAAGGTGAAGGGTGGAAGGTATGGGGGGGGATGTCAGGGGTAGGTTCTTTACCCAGAGAGTGATGGGGGCATGGAATGCACTGCCTGTAGGAGTGGCAGTGCCAGAATCATTGGTGACCTTTAAGCGGCAATTGGATAGGTACATGGATAGGTGCTTAAGCTAGGACAAATGTTCGGCACAACATCGTGGGCCAAAGGGCCTGTTCTGTGCTGTATTGTTCTATGTCCTTGTGTAACTTGCAACATCCTTCAGCTCCTTGCAACATCTACAACTCCATCAACCTTAGTATCATCAGCAAATTTACTGACCCATCCATCTAGACAGTCATTTATAAAAATGACAAACCGTATTGGCCGCAAAACAGATTCTTGCAATACACCACTAGTAATGAACTCCAGGATGAACATTTCCCATCAACCACCACCTCTGTCTTCTTTCAGCTAGCCAATTTCTGATCCAAACCACTAAATCACCCTCAATCCCATGCCTCTTTATTTTGTGCAATAGCCTACCGTGGGGAACCTTATCAAATGCCTACATGAAATCCTCATACATCACATCAACCGCTTTACCCCCTTCCATCTGTTTGGTTACCATCTCAAACTCAATAAGATTTGTGAGGAACAATCTACTCTTCACAAAACCGTGTTGACTATCCTTAATCAACTTATTCCCCTCTAGATCTATCCTCTAAATCCTATCTCTTATAACCTTTTCCAACACTTTGCCCACAACCGAAGTAAGGCTCCCTGGTCTATAATTACCAAGGTTGTCTTTACTCCCCTTCTTGAACAAGGGGACGACATTTGCTATCCTCCAGTCTTCTGGCACTATTCCTGTAGACAATGACGATATAAAGATCAAAGCCAAAGGCTCTGCAATCGCCTCCCTGGATTCCCTTTCCATCACTAAAGTAAATATAACCGAATTGTGGTCACTTTCACCAAAGTGTTCACCTACCTCCAAATCTAACACCTGGTGAGGTTCTTCACCCAGTACCAAATCCAGGTTGGCCTTGCCCTTTATTGGCTTGTCTACATACTGTGTCAGGAAACCATCCTGCACACATCGGACAAAAACTGATTCACCTAAAGTACTCGAACTATAGTATTTTCAGTCAATATTTGGAAAACTAAAGACCCTCATAACAACTACTCTGTTACTCTTGCTCTTATCCAGGATTATCTTTGCTATCCTTTCCTCTACATATCTGGAACTATTTGGAGGCCTATAGAAAGCTCTCAACAGGATGACCTTTCCCTTCCTGTTTCTAACCTCAGCCCATTCTACCTCATAGACGAGTCCTCAAACGTCCTTTCTGCCACCGTAATAGCCACCGGGACCTCCTGCATTGACTGCCTGCCCCACCTGCCTCAACTTTGGGAATGGCCATGTCTTTGAAGTTCCTATTTGTGACACTTACCGGCACCTACATGCTTCTATCTGTCCATGCGGTCTGAGAGAGGTGCAGGTAAATACATTGGTTGAGGGTCCATCGGAAAACTCTAATAAATTAGTCAGACATAATTTCCATTCTATGAAGCCATGTTGACTCTGCTTGACTAGATAAAAACAATGACCTCAGATGCTGGAAACCAGATTCTGGATTAGTGGTGCTGGAAGAGCACAGCAGTTCAGGCAGCATCCGAGGAGCAGTAAAATCGACGTTTTGGGCAAAAGCCCTTCATCAGGAAGGTGGAAAGGGGCGGGGAGGGAAATATATCCCTGGTGGTGGGGTCTGTTTGGAGGTGGCGGAAATGTCGGCGGATGATTTGGTTTATGCGAAGGTTGGTAGAGTGGAAGGTGAGCACCAGGGGTGTTCTGTCCTTGTTACGGTTGGAGGGGTGGTCGGAGGTGCGGGATGTGGGCGAGATGCATTGGAGGGCATCTTTAACCATGTGGGAAGGGAAATTGCGGTCTCTAAAGAAGGAAGCCATCTGGTGTGTTCTGTGGTGGAACTGGTCCTCCTGGGAGCAGATATGGCGGAGGCGGCGGAATTGGGAATATGGGATGGCATTTTTGCAAGAGGAAGGGTGGGAAGAGGTGTAATCCAGGTAGCTGTGGGAGTCGGTGGGTTTGTAAAAAATGTCAGTGTCAAGTCGGTCATCATTAATGGAGATGGAGAGGTCCAGGAAGGGGAGGGAAGTGTCAGAGATGGTCCAGATAAATTTAAGGTCAGGGTGGAATGTGTGGGTAAAGTTGATGAATTGCTCAACCTCCTCACGGGAGCACGAGGTGGCGCCAATGCAGTCATCAATATAGCGGAGGAAGAGGTGGGGAGTGGTGCCGGTGTAATTACGGAAGATCAACTGCTCTACGTAGCCAACAAAGAGACAGGCATAGCTGGGGCCCATACGTGTGCCCATGGCTACCCCTTTGGTCTGGAGGAAGTGGGAGGATTTGAAGGCAAAATTGTTAAGGGTGAGGACCAGTTCGGCCAAACGAATGAGAGTGTCGGTGAAAGGGTACTGTTAGGGACGTCGGGAGAGGAAAACACGGACCGTAAAAAAGACAGAACCCCCCCTGGTGCTCACCTTCCACCCTACCAACCTTCGCATAAACCAAATCATCCGCTGATATTTCCGCCACCTCCAAACAGACCCCACTACCAGGGATATATTTCCCTCCCCACCCCTTTCCGCCTTCCACAAAGACCGTTCCCTCCATGACTACCTGGTCAGGTCCATGCCCCCCCCCCCCCCCCCCCCCCCAACAACCCACCCTCCCATCTTGGCACCTTCCCCTGCCACCGCAGGAACTGCAAAACCTGCGCCCACACCTCCTCCCTCCCCTCCATCCAAGGCCCTAAAGGAGCCTTCCACATCCATCAAAGTTTTACCTGCACATCCACTAATATCATTTATTGTATCTGTTGCTCCCGATGCAATAGACAATAGACAATAGACAATAGATGCAGGAGTAGGCCATTCTGCCCTTCGAGACTGCACCGCCATTCAATATGATCATGGCTGATCATTCCTAATCAGTATCCTATGCGGTCTCATCTACGTTGGGGAGACTGGATGCCTCCTAGCAGAGCGCTTTAGGGAACATCTCCGGGACACCTGCACCAATCAACCACACCGCCCTGTGGCCCAACATTTCAACTCTCCCTCCCATTCTGCCTAGGACATGGAGGTCCTGGGCCTCCTTCACCGCTGCTCCCTCACCACCAAATGCCTGGAGGAAGAACGCCTAATCTTCCGCCTCTGCTTGACTAGATGTCAATCACACTTTCTGGCAAGTCATTAGATATGTATACTTCGAAGTGATGTTGCATCAATGCCAAATTCATAATTTTTTCCCCCCACAGTTGAGTATTTCTGTTGGTAAGCATTTAGTTTGCTTGAAAAGTAATTGATTGGCTGTTCAATTCTCATTTTGTCCTACTATAATAATGTTGCACCAACACTAACATTACTAGCATCACAGTCATTTTAAATGGCTTCGTGCAATTTGATGCTGCTAAAACCAGTGCAGAACTGCTGTTTTGCTTTGTTAGGTACTTAATTTGTGCCACTGTGGGGTAAGACAATGCCCCAGTGGTTTTAACGCTAGACTACTAATCCAGAGACCCAGATAATGTTCTGGGGACTCATGTTCAAATTTCACCATAGAAGATGGTGGAGTTTGAATTTAAATGATAAGGAATCATGATCATGAATCGATTATTTGGTGGGGGTGGGGGGGGAAGAAATCTGGGTCACTGATGTTCTTTCGGGAAGGAAACTGCTGTGTTTACCTGGTCTGGCCTACATATGACTCCAGTTTGATTGACTCTCAACTACCCTCGGAGAAATTAGGGTTGGACAATAAATACTAGCCTGGTCAGTGACACCTGCATCCTGCAAATTCTACCATTGATACAGTTTCTTTCTTATTCTGCAAAATTTTAATTCATAAGCTTACGGAACAAGCTCATAAGCATTGAATATTGCTCTTTTAGCAGCTTCATAGTCTGTGGGTTGTTCTTCTGACAAACTAGTATACACATTCGTACCTACTAAGAATCTCCATGTAATGTTAAGGTCAAAACATCTTTTGATCGTTTGGTTTTCACAACTGTCATCAAATGAGGTGAAATATTTTTCATCTCTACCCTCTCTAAATTTAGGCACTAAATACAGATTTCAAACCTCTCATTGAGATCAGAATGATCCGGTGAGTTTTTGATTCCTTCTTTCTTTCTTTACTCTAAGCTTTTCTCTACCGGAGTAATGTTTTCTGATTAACAGTTTATTTGAAGTTGAAACTATTTTTGTTGCATTATCATTTCTTTTTCTTTTTCCCTTCCTCCCTATTTAGTGTCATAGTCATAGAGGTATACAGCACAGAAACAGTCCCTTCAGTCCACCTTTTCCATGCTGACCAGATATCCTTACCTAATCTAGTCCCATTTGCCAGCACTTGGCCCATATCCCTCTAAACCCTTCCTATTCATATACCCATCTAGATGCCTTTTCAATGCTGTAATTGTGCCAGCCTCCATCACTTCTTCTGGCAGCTCATTCCATACACGCACCACCCTCTGCATGAAAAAGCTATCCCTTAGGTCCCGTTTATATCTTTCCCCTCAGACCTGAAACCTATGCCCTCTTGTTCTGGAACCTTCAATTTATCCATCAACACTTTAATTTTAACCTTAGTCAAAATTTTCAATTAATCTGCTGTTACGCCTTCCACTCCCAGAAATGTCTTGGTAACATCAAAGTCATTTTTACATTTCAACTCGTGTCTATGGTTATTACATCTCTGTACTCGTTTTTTGAAAATCCACAGACTTCTGTTAAATTGAACAGGTGGCAATTCCATAAAGATCTCCCACTTTGTTATAACCAAAACAGAAGTTGCTGGAAAAGCTTAGCGGGTCTGGCAGCATCTGTGAAGAAATCAGAGTTCACGTTTCAGGTTCAGTGACCCTTCCACTTTGTTATTCTAAGCTTCTGGTATTAAAAGTCAGATCCCAGAATGAAACTGGCTTAGTAGACTACAAGTTTTATTTTTGCAATTTGTTTCCTAATGTGCTCAGTCACTGAAAATATTCACAAGAGGCTACCGATGTACTTTTAACAAAAGAACATCAAAATTTATTACACATAAAGGGAAAAAAATGGACTTCTTTGCACTATGTGGGAACTATTTCAAATCGGCTAATTCCAAATAACTGAAATAAAATTCAGCCTTTCTACCCTTGCAATGATCTTACAGATTCACAAACCTCCGTGAAGAGTCACCCTGTTTCCACTTTAAAAGTTTCTTGTTCAGTTGGCACAACTGTAATTGGTTTCTTTCTGGTAAACGTCTTCAACCTTGATGCTATCTTCTTTAGTTAATATCTCTTCGTGAGACCTTTAAACAAGCTGCTAACACAGCTGATTTCCTCCTTCAACATATACTTCTTAAACTCGAGCATCTAACTGTTCTGCAGGATGTCTTCATTTCTGAGCCTTAAAGCCTAATTTTTGTGAAGCTTTTATTTTGTGACCTTCTAAGCCAATCAGGGCTTATCTTCTGTCTAATTCTTTTGGAGACTGCTAAGTAGCATTGCTGATATTATAGACTTTTTCCTCTCTGGATGGTCTGCTTCTCTCTCTGAATAAAATAACTGTGGTCACTAACCTGGATGGCTTTCTCTTTCTAAAATAAGTTTTTAACGTTTCTCTCTTTCTGTGTGACAAGATACCTTAACTGTTATCCTGTTTTCTCTGCCTGTTTTATGAAGCACTGAAGTGTTCACATTGGGATTTTTTTCCAAGCTACGTTTTAAATATGTGCAAACATATTTCCAGGCAACCTGCTACCACTGAGAACTTAGAATGAAACTAAAACTAAATTCTCCCTTCTAACCTGCACAGTATAGATACAAATCAAACATAAAGATATATATTGTTCTTGCCATCTTCTAGAATCCAAGTTTCCAAATAATAATTACATTTTGTGAACCTTCATAATACGGCATAAAGCTGTTAATTATTGAGCTTTAGCTCTGAACTGGACTCTTCATTTGACCCTGAGGGCAGATGATGTGGAACATCAAAAGTAAAAGTGCACATTTTAAGTTTGTAGCATTTTCACTGTTTGAATACTAAATAGCAGTTTGTATTTTGAAGTTGATGATACACATATCTAGAAACAGGTCTAAAATTACAATAATGTTGTCATAATCAACAAGGAAAAAATACAGATATTGTGCTACTTTTGAATTATTGTTTTACTGCTTTCTGTTTTATTTCTCAGGCCTCTCATGGTGGTAAAATCTCAGTACCACAGTCTGTAATATTTGTGACAACTCGATTTGCAGTTCTGACTGGAGCAGGGTGGAGTCTGTGCCGATCACTCATTTACCTTTTCAGAACATACTCTTTCTTGAATTTATTGTTCCTGTGTTATCCGTAAGTTGCAGTTATTGAAATTTTTCAAAAAAGTAATCACGTTAACTATAACCGAACAAAACCAAGCATTCATATAGTATTTGCTGTGAAATTTAGAAGAATGAGAGATTAACTGATAGAAACATATAAGAATCTGAGGGGCCTTGACTGAGTGAATGCTAAAAGATTTTCTTCTTGTAGGTGAGTCTAAAACCAGGCGGCACCATTTAAAAATAACATCTCACATTTAAGCCAGCAGTGAGGAGAAATTCTTTCCCCTGAGGATTGAGAGATTATGGAATTCTCTTCCCAAATGATAGAGGCAGGGTCATTGAATATATTTAAGGCACAGTCAATAGATTCCTCACTAGGCAGGGCTGTAGAGGGTTACAAGGTTTTTAGATTAGATTAGATTAGATTACAGTGTGGAAACAGGCCCTTCGGCCCAACAAGTCCACACCGACCCGCCGAAGCGCAAACCAGCCATACCCCTACATTTACCCCTTACCTAACACTACGGACAATTTAGCATGGCCAATTCACCTGACCTGCACATCTTTGGACTGTGGGAGGAAACCAGAGCACCCGAAGGAAACCGGGGGAATGTGCAAACTCCGCACAGTCAGTCGCCTGAGGTGGGAAATGAACCCGGGTCTCTGGCACTGTGAGGCAGCAGTGCTAACCACTGTGCCACCGTGCCGCCCACAGTAGCCAGGAAGGAGCGGAAGAATGGTCTTAGGAGAGCTAGAAAGGGGCATGAAAAAGCCTTGGAGGGTAGGAAAACCCCAAGGCATTCTACACTTACCTGAGAAACAGTGTGAGAGTAGGGCTGATCAAGGATTAATAAATTCTTTGCTTCGGTATTCACTAATGAGAGGGATGGCATTTGTGAGGACAGCATGAAACAGGCTGATATGCTTGAACATTTAATGTTAAGAAGGAGAATGTGCTAGAAATTTTGAAAAATAGGATAAATAAGTCCCCTGGGCCAGATGGGATATACCCAAGGTTACTACGGGAGCCCAAAAGGGAAGAGATCACTGTCCATTGGAGTAGTACCAGATGACTGGAAGATGGCAAATGTTATTCCCTTGTTCAAGAAAGGGAATAGGGATAATCCTGGGAATTACAGACCAGTCAGTCTTACGTCAGTGGTGGGCCAATTTTTGGAGAGGATTCTGAAAGACCGGATTTATGATTTTTTTTAGAAAAGCATAGCTTGATTAGAGATAGTCGGTGTGGCTTTGAGAGAGGTAGGTCATGCCTCACAAACCTTATTGAATTCTTTTAGGATGTGACAAAACACATTGATGAAGGTAGTGCAGTTATTTGACGTATATGGATTTTAGCAAGGCGTTTGATAAAAAAGAAGGAAAGTAGGAGAATTAGCAGTATTGGTTAAGGAGTGCATTGCAGTGCTGGAGAAAGAGGATGTCTCAGGATTGAGTCTATTTGGCTAGAATTAAGGAATAAAAAGGATACAATTACATTGGTGTTGTCTATAGAACACCAGCTAGTGAAAATGACATACAGGAACAAATCTGTGAGGATATTATCGAGAAATGGCAACTTTATAAAATAGCTTTAATAGGGAACTTGGATAACCCAAATATAGACTGGGATACTGATAGTGCAAAGGGCGACAAAAGGTAAATATTTCTAAATTGCATTTAGGAGGGTTTCCACAGCTGTAAGTGTCCAGTTCTAAAAGGAAGGAAGCATTGTTGGACCTAGTCCTTGGAATTAAGGTGGGCTAAGTGGATCAAATGTCACTGCGGGAACACTTAGGAGACAGTGATCATTGTGTCATAAGACAGGATCATTCAGATTGGTGGTGAAGAATGACACCCAACAATCCAGAGTGAGAAAAATCAAGTGGTGGTGAACTGACTTCAGTGGGGTAAGAAGAGGGTTAGGTGACATTGACTGGAAGAAAAGCTTGGTGGGAAAAGCAGTAAGTGAACAATGCTCTACCTTAAGAGCATATGGTTCAAGTTGAAGCATATTCCCTCAAGTGGGAAAGGTAGGACAAACAAATCCAGTGTTTCCTAGGTGTCAAAGGAGAAATAAATTAACATTAAAAAGAAAAAGAATGCTTGTGACTGGTGGAAGACAGAAAATAGAGTTGACAACCAAAAAAAAACACCAAAGTTTAAAGAGGATGTGAGAAAAGAAATAAGAGAAGCAAAGAGGAATTATGAGAAAAGACTAGCAGCTAACATAAAGATAAACCCTAAAGCCTTCTATAGTCCATGAAATAATAATTGGTTGAAGGAGGATGACGGCTGATTAGAGACCTAAAATAAGATTTACACATGGAGAATAATGTTAAATGCATCTATCTTAACAAAAGAAGAGGATGCTACCCGGGCCACGAATGAAAGAAGAGGAAACTGTCACTAAAAGCTTCTAAATTAATAAAGAACTAGAGTTGGATAGACTGTTGATGCTTAAGGCACCAAGACCAGATGAGATCATAAAAGGATTTTGAAGGAAGTGAGGTAGAAAGTGCAGAAGCACTGCTTTCCCTTGCCTCAGTGAGGTGCCAGAAGACTGGAAAATTGAAAACAATACAGCCTTGTTCAAGAAAGGTTGTAAGGATAATCCCACCAATTACAGACCAGTCAGGTTAACTTTGGTGGTGGAAGCTTCTGGAAACAGTTCATAAGATCGAGGGGCAGAATTAGGCCATTTGGCCCATTGAGTCTGTTCAGCCAATCATGGCTGATATGCTCCTCACGGCCATTTTCCTGCCTTCTTCCTATAACTCTTCAACCCATTACTGAATTAAAAACTCCTCCTCAAATTTATTCACTGTCCAAGCAACCATCGCACTTTGAGGTAGCAAATTTCACAGATTTACAATCCTTTGAGAGGAGAACTTCTCAAATCTGTTTTAAATTTGCTACCCTTATCCTAAGACTATGACCTCTCATCCTAGAATGCCCCACAAGAGGGAGCTTTCACTCCATGTCTATTTTATCCATACCTTTTATCATCATCTGTTCATGTCACATTACAGGTGACCACCATTGTACTATACACACATACAGATACTCCTACACACACACACACACACACACACACACACCACGACTCCTTTACACACAGACGTGCACACAGGCACCCACACACACCCTTACAGACACACACATTCACAGACTTAAGACACTCTGCACTCACTACACTCACACACACACTTTCTCACACACACACTTTCTCACACTCACAACCCCCAACCCAGACAGACACACGCTCACACAGACAGACAAAGACCCACATACACACACATATTTTGTGGGGTGAATTTGTACTTGCAGGATGACTTTGTACTTTGTTCAAAAACTGCATGAATTCATGTAAAACTCCTTTATCTCACTCTTTAGATTAGAATCAATCTAAACATCATGGCATAGACAGAGAACACAGGGGGCTAACACCTTCAACATATTGTCTAGCTATCACCATTGTTAACAGCTAACCTGAGAATGCAACGTTTTAAAAAAAGGTTTTGTGATTTACACATGAAAGAAGTGAAACTATCACGGTATTCTAACAGATGAAAGGCTTAACAGATAATCAATTTTTCAATGTATAATTTCAGTTACATCACACTGTAAATTTTTGCTATAAATTCTGTTAGGATTGAGCCTTCCACTACCACCTGATGAAGGAGCAACGCTCTGAAAGCTAGTGTGCTTCCAGTTAAGCCTGTTGGACTATAACCTGGTGTTGTGTGATTTTTAATTTTTATCATCTTGCATGCCTCAATTTGATCTCCCCTTATTCTTCTAAATTGCAGAGTGTATAGGCCTAAACTGTCCAATCTTTCTTCATATGTGAAACCCCTCATCTCTGGGATCAATCTAGTGAAACTCCTCTGAACTATCCCCAATACCACTATATCTTTGTTCAAATAAGGAGACCAAAACTGTGCACAATACTCCAGGTGCAGTCTCACCTGGAGTTATTTTAGATATAATTATTAGTCTCAAGAAAAATGTGAGTTGATCAGGAAGAAACAGCATAGATTTGTAAAGACGAAATTGTGTTTAATTATGTTGCTGGAGTCTTTGAAGAACTAACAGGCTCCATAAGGGTAATAGTGTTAATGTGGTTTGCATGGATTTCCAGAAGGCGTTTGAAACAGTGCCTCACAATAGATTTGTGAGGAAAGTTATAGCTCACACTATAATGTAGCCATGTAGATACAAAGTTGTGATTGCATTAGGAGGGGTACTGCAAGATTATTGCCTGGGCTGGAGTAGTTTAGCTATGAGACTGAATGAGTTTAGGTTGTCTTCTTTAGAGCAGAGAACGTTGAAGAAAGTTTGACTGGGGTGTATAAGATTATGAGGGGCATGGAGACAGTAAATAGAAAGCAGCTGTTCCCCTTAGTTAAAGGATCAATAACAAAAGGGCATAATTTAAAGGTGAAAGGTCGGCAGTTTATAACAGATTTGAGGAAAAAGTGTATTCACCAAGAATATGGTGGGAACCTGGAATGCAATGACTAGGAGGGTAATTGAGACTTGAAACCTTACAACATTTAAAAAACATTTGAATGAGCACTTGAAATATCATACCATTCAAGGCTATGGACCAAGTACTGGAAATTGGGACCAGTGTAGGTTTAGAGTACAGGATGTTCTGATATAAAGCGACAGTTGTTCCTCTGTAACCGCACGCTATGGAAAACAGCTACAGAAAATCGCGCTTTCAAAGATCGCTATAGAAAATCACTATATCTGTAGAGTTAGAAGGTTTGCGTTATCCACAGTGTCCACAATTCGTCAGTCACATTATAGCCAACTCACATTGACGAAATGCACATTTTACCAGAACGACCTGTAGTTTTTGTCGGTGTAGACTTGATGGGACGAAAGGTATCTTCCGTCCTATATGATTCTATGAAAATTGGCCATGATGGGAAACAAAGTATGGGTAAATGGATATTTTCTGGGCTGGAGGAAGGTTTGGAGTAGCGTTACCTCAACCTTTCCTGATATTTATTAATGATCTGGATCTCTGTGTACAGTGGACAGTTTCAAAGTTACAGATGACATGAAATTTAGGTGAACTGTGAGGAGTACCGTGTCGAACAACAAAAGGATATTGACACGTTGGTGAAGTAAATCGATAGGTGGCAGATGAGGTTCAGTGCAGAGAAATGTGAGGTCCTAGAAACATAGATTTGTACAGCACAAAAACAGACCCTTCGGTCCAATTCATCCATGCCAACCACATATCCTAAATTAATCTAGTTCTACTTGCCAGGATTTAGCCTGCATTCCTCTAAACCCTTCCTATTCATATACCCATCCAGATGCCTTTTCAACGCTGTAATTGTACCAGTCTCCATCACTTCCTCAGGCAGCTTATTCCATACACACACCACCCTCTGTGTGAAAAAAGTTGACTCTCTTTTATATCTTTCCCCTCTCATCTTAAACCTACGCCTCTAGTTTTGGACTTCACCCATCCTGGGAAAAATCTTTGCTGTTCAACCTCTCCATTCCCCGTCATGATTTTGTAGACCTCTATAAGGTCACTCCTCAAATTCCAACACTCCAGGGAAAATAGCCGCAGACTTTTCAGCGTCTCCCTCTAGCACAAACCCTCCGGTCCCAGCAACATCCTTGTAAATCTTTCCTGCATCCCTTCTAGTTTAACAGCATCTTCCCTATAGCAGGGAGACCAGACTTGAATACAGTATTCCAAAGGTGGACTAACCAATGTCCTGTAAATTCGCAACATGTATGCTCACTGCACTGACCAATAAAGTTAATGCACGTTTACAGAAATAATAATAAAAAACAGTATAAAATAGGGGGTACAATTCCAAAATGCTGCAGGAGCTGAGTCCTGAGTGTTTGTATGTATATGCACAGATCATTAAGGATGACAGGAGTGGTGGGGAGGTCAGTTAATAAAGCGTACAGTGTCCTCACCTTTAAAGTACAAATGAATGTTGAATTTTTACAAGACACTCGTTAGACCTCAGGCTGGAATATTGTTTACAGTTGTGACATTATATTATAGTAAGGATGTGCACCTGTTGGAGAGAGTGTAGAAGCGATTTACAAGACTGGTTTCCAGAATAAGAAATTTCAGTGAAGGTAGATTGAAAAAGTCGATTACTTTTCTTGGAGAGAAGAATGAGCGAACATGTGATTGAGGTTTTGAAAATCATGAATGGACTTGATAGAGTAGGTAAGGAGAAGTTGTTCCTGTGCATAAAAGAAACAAATGAGAGAGGGCATAGATTTAAAATGATGTTCATAGAAATGAGAATGATGTGAAAAAAATCATTTCACATGGCAAATGGATAAGGCATGGAATGCAATACCTAGAAATATGGTGGAAGCAGACTTAATTGAGGTACTTGAGAGCCAGGACTGATTGTTGGATTTGAAATAATGCGCAAAGGTCTGCGGTAAAAGCAGGAAATTGGCCTGAGGTAATAATGTTTATTTGAATAGCTGGTGCAGAAATGATGGCCAGTTGGCTTCCTTCTGTGCCATAACATTTCTGAGAGTCTGTATCAGAGGTAGACAGGGAAGTGGAGTTAAGGCCACAATCAGGTTTACCATGAACTTATTAAATATATAACACCTTGAAGGTAGATACTGCTAAAGAACATTTTCAAACAAAATAACCTGATGAATTAATCGAAGCGTTATTAATTTCTTGTTTAAAATTTATGAAACTTCTAAAATGTAAGCAGTAGAATGTAGTAATTAAAAGTAATATAATTTAGAATTATAGATGTTTACAAAACAGGAGGATATTTGGCCCATCATGTCTGTATTGGTCATCAAAGAACCAGTTGCATTAATCCTATTTTCCAACTTAAGTCCCATACCCCTGAAGGCTATGGCAATGCAAGCGAATATCTAAATGCTGCTTAAATGTTACAAGAGTTTCTGACCCAGCGACCATTTTGGGCAGAATTCCAAGCTCCCATCACTCTGAGTGAAAATATTTCACCCTGAATCCCTTCAGCTTCTTACTTTAAATCTAAATCCTTTGGTTACTGACTCTTCTAATAATGGAAAACATGCCTTCCTACCCAACCTATCTATGCCCTTAAGTATGTTATACACCTCTAACTGGCTCCTTCACAACCTTCACCGCTCCAAGGAAAATAGCCTCAAACCTATCCAATCTTTCTTATTAGCTCAGACCGGGAGAAAGTGAGGACTGCAGATGCTGGAGATCAGAGCTGAAAAATGTGTTACTGGAAAAGTGCAGCAGGTCAGGCAGCATCCAAGGAGCAGGAGAATCGATATTTTGGGCATAAGCTTCGGGCATAAGTCGATTCTCCTGCTCCTTGGATGCTGCCTGACCTGCTGCGCTTTTCCAGCAACACATTTTTCAGCTCTTAGCTCAGACTCTCTAGCCAGATAGCATCACGGCCAAACTCTTTTGCACCCTCTAGTGTACTCAGCCTTTCTATAATGTGGTCACCAGAACTGTGCGCCATACTTAAGTTATAGCCATCGTGTCATACAGCACAGAAAGAAACTCTTCGGTCCAACTCGTCCATGCTGGCTAAGTTTTCCAAAATAAACTAGTCCCACTTGCCTGCGTTTAGCCCTTCCTATTCATGGACCTATCCAAATGTCTTTTAAATGTTGTACCTGTACTTGCATTCCCCTCAGGTCCATTTTAAATCTTTCTCCTCTCACCTTAAAAATATCTCCTGTAGTTTTGAACTCACCCTCCAAGGAAGAGAGCTTTGCTATTCACCTTATCTTTGCCCTGATGATTTTATAAACCTCTACAGGATCACCTCAACCTCCGACTCGCGAGTGAAAAAGTCCCAGCCTATCCTTATAATTCAAACCCTCCAGTCCCGGCAACACCCTGGTCAATCTCTGAACCCTCTCCAATTTAGTAATATCCTTCCTATAGCAGGGTGACCAGAATTATACATGCTACTCCAAAAATGGCCTCACCAATAACCTGTCCATCTGTTATACTAGATGACTGGAGCAATGAAGGCAAGTGTGCTAAGTGACTTCTTAATAAGACCATAAGACATAGGAGCAGAAATTAGGCCATTTGGCCTATCAAATCTTCTCTGCCATTCAGTCATGGCTGACAGGCTTTTCAATCCCATTTTCTCACTTTCTCCCCGTAACCTTTGATCCTCTTGGCAATCAAGAACTTATCTGTCTCAGTTTTAAATGTACTCAGTGACCTGGCCTCCACAGCCTTCTGTGGCAATAAATTCCATAGATTCACCGCTGCCCGGGTAAAGAAGTTTCTCCTTCTCTCTGTTCTAAAAGGTCTTCACTTTACTCTGAGGCTGTGTCTCTTGAGTCCTCATCTCTCCTGCTAGTGGAAACAACTTCCCAACATCCGCTTTGTCCAGGCAGTTCAGTATTCTGTAAGTTTCAATCAGATTACTCCTCATTTTTCTAAACTTCATCAAGTATAGTCCCAGAGTCCTTAAACATTCTTCATATGTTAAGCCTTTCATTCCTGGGAGATGCTTCGTTCCAGAGATATGGGGCCCAACATTGCTCGCAGTACTCTAAATGTAGTGTGACCAGAGCCTTATATAGCCTCAGAAGTACATCCCTGCTTTTGTATTCTCAAGATGAATGACAACATTGTATTTGCCTTCCTAATTACTGAGTCATAGAGATGTACACCATGGAAACAGACCCTTCTGTCCGACCCGTCCACGCCGACCAGATATCCCAACCCAATCTAGTCCCATCTGCCAGCACCGGCCCATATTCCTCCAAACCCTTCCTATTCATATACTCATCCAAATGCCTCTTAAATGTTGCAATTGTACCAGCTTCCACCACATCCTCTGGCAGCTCATTCCATACACGTACCATCTTCTATGTGAAAAAGTTGCCCCTTAGGTCTCTTTTATATCTTTCCCCTCTCACCCTAAACTTATGCCCTCTAGTTCTGGACTCCCCGACCCCAGGGAAAAGACTTTGCCTATTTATCCTATCCATGCCTCTCATAATTTTGTAAACCTCTATTAGGTCACCCCTCAGCCTCCGACGCTCCAGGGAAAACAGCCCCAGCCTGTTCAGCCTCTACCTGTAGCTCAGATTCTCCAACCCTGGCAACATCTTTGTAAATCTCCTCTGAACCCTTTCAAGTTTCACAACATCTTTCTGATAGGAAGGAGACCAGAATTGCATGCAATATTCCAACAGTGGCCTAACCAATGTCCTGTACAGCCGCAACATGACCTCCCAACTCCTGTACTCAATACTCTGACCAATAAAGGAAAGCATACCAAACGCCGCCTTCACTATCCTATCTACCTGTGACTCCACTTTCAAGGAGCTATGAACCTGCACTCCAAGGTCTCTTTGTTCAGCAACACTCCCTTGGATCTTACCATTAAGTGTAAAAGTCCTGCTCAGATTTGCTTTCCCAAAATGCAGCACCTCGCATTTATCTGAATTAAACTCCGACTCAACCTGCAAGTTTACCTTACAAGAAACCTGGACTAGGACTCCCAAGTCCCTTTGCACTATCCTGTCTACCTGTGATGCAGATTTCAAAAAAACATGTACCTGAACCCGTAGGTCTCTCTGTTCGACCATGTTACCCAGGGCGAAAGTAAGGACTGCAAATGCTGGAGATCAGAGTCGAGATTAGAGTGGTGCTGGAAAAACGCAGCAGGTCAGGCAGCATCCGAGGAGCAGAAAAATCGACGTTTCGGGCAGGAGCCCTACCATTAACTGTATAAGTCCTGCTCTTGTTTGTTTTACCGAAATGCATTATCTTGCATTTATACAATTTCGACTCCACCCGTCACTCCTCAGCCTATTGGCGCAGTTGGTCTTGTGTCCTTTGTAATCTTAAGTAACTTTCGTCACTGTGGACTATACCAATTTGGTGTTATGCGCAAACTTACTAACCATGTCCCCTAATTGTGTATATAAATTACAAACAAATGTGGACTCTCTATTTCCCTGTGGAACACTGCTGGTCATAGGCCTCAAGTCCGAAAAACAACCCTCCACCACCACCACCTGTCTTGCACCGTCAAACCAATTTTGTATCCAGTTGGCAAGCTCTTCCTGAATCCCATATGATCTAACTTTTTACTAATTGGTCTACCATAAGGAACCTTGTCAAAGGCTTTACTAAAGTCTGTGTCAACAACGTCTACTGCTAAAAATTTAATTTGAATATATTTGCTCTTGAAATGCTGGTGATTATCAGATTTTCTCAAAAATATATCCAGTTCTCTGTCACTATTTTAGTACCCAGAATTTTAATAGCGATATTTTCACATTGCCTATTTAGTATAATGATAATGTTTACAAATACTCTTTTAATGTTTTGTGATATTCCCTATTGCCTCAAAGCCTTCAGATAGAGAGCTCCTCCCTATCCAGCTTTACACTTATCAGCACCATGTACTTTATTTAGCTCCATCCAGTTTTCCAACCTTACCTGATTGTCCCTGATCTCTCTTTGATCTTTGCTGTACTCAATGACATGCCCTTATTGCATAATTCTCTAGTTCACTTGTATGTCATGATCTGGTTTCTGCCATAGACTTATTTTCTTCATTATAACCTGATGAAAAAGTGCTGTTAATAAATGTTATGCTTAAATTACAGAAGAAATGATAGCGCACTTGATTTTCTATTTCTGTAGATTTGGAATGTACATACCTTTGTTTCGATTGAATAATGATCCGAAGAAATCAAACTTGCCGCCGTCTGTGACTAATACAGGTCCCAATGAGACAGAAACAGCAGTTGGAAGAAGGAAAGATTGCTTAACAGTTTTAAAGGAAACATGGAAGCATCATACTAATCAAATGTACAGCATAAACACCATGCCAACTCATGCATGCTGCTTGTCTCCAGACTTGATCAGAAATGAAGTTGAACATTTGAAATTAGATTTCAACTGGCGCATGAAAGAAGTTCTGGTCAATGCGATGCTGAGTGCGTATTACATAGCCTTTGTTCCTGTTTGGTTTATAAAGGTAAGTAATAAATATAAAATGCAAAGGCGTAATATCTTAAGCTATTCATCAGGCTGTTATTGCAGATATATTGCTTTATTTGCATTATTTGCCAACAGTTGTTCCACCATTTTGCTGAAAATTAACAAGAAATTCAAAATGAGCGGCACAAAGTCTTTAGATCTTTAACTTTGAATGTGGTTTTCATTTTCTGAGGTCGTTGATGGCATCCACCCCTCTCGGGAGGGAAAGAATGGATTGTACGCAGGGTATATGTCATTTATGGAATAAACATTGTCTGTTGTAGCTGTAAAAGCTGACTTATGAGTGGTAGTTCCTTTTGCAGTTGGCACAGATAAATAGTGTTGGCCCAATGTCATAAAAACGTGTTTTTCTTCTGATTGGCTTTCGTCTCTGCTATCTGGACGTTCCTTTTGTTCTCTGCTTTTGCCACATCCTTTGAGACTGCTTATCTGTAGGCAGTCCAGTCAACATGCACTTATCATGCATTGGGCAGAGTTTTCAGAGGCCAAAAAGGCACAAACGCTAGAGAGAACAAGAGTAATTAGGAGAACTAAAACAGGATACGAAAGCATACTGGCAAGTAAAATAAAGGAAAATCCTAAAATGTTTTGCAGGTATATTAGGAGTAAAAGGATAATGAGGCAAGGACAAAGGAAGGCTTGAAAGTAGATAAATCCCCAGGGCTGGATGAAATGTGCAAGGCAAAAGCAGGAACACACCTGCAAAAATGTTCAGTTCCTCGCTGGTCATATGAGAGGTGCTGGAGGACAGCTAATGTGGTTCAGTTATTCAAGAAAGTAGCAAAGGATAAACCAGGAAACCGCAACCACAGTCTAACCTCCGTGCAAGCAATTCTGAGAGACGGAATTACTCTGTTTGGAAAGGCAGGAATTAATCAAGAACAGTTAGCAAAGGTTTGTTCAGGGGAGGTCATGTCTGATCAACTTAATTGAATTTTTGAAGAGGTGACCAGGTGTGTGGGTGAGGGCAAGCTTTTGATGAACAAGGCTTTTGATATGGACCTGTATGGGATACTGATAGCAAAGATAAGAACCCATAGGAACCAAGGCATTTGGCAATTTAGTTCGTAACTGGCTGATTGGCAGGAAGCAGATGATTGAAGGTTCAGGGGTGTTAGGTTCCACAAGGTTCAGTGTTGGGGTCCTTGTTATTTGTAGTTTACATAAATGATTCAAACTTGAATGTAAGAAGGTTGATCAGTAAGTTCATATACAATACAAATATTGGTAGGATGATAAATAGGAGGGGATAGCCTTAGATGGCAAGAGGATAAGGATGGGCTGATCAGTGGCAAATGGAATTTAATCCAGATAAATGTAAGGTGATGCACTTGGGCATAACAAACAAGGTAAGGGAATACATGATGAGCAATAGGATCTTGGGAGGCACTAAGGATCAAAGGGACCTGATATGTAAGAGGTGTATACTCACCTCTTAAGTTATCAGGACAGGTGGGCAAGATGGTTAGTTGGGGCATAAGAGTTTAAGAGCAGTGAGTTTATGCTGGAACTGTATAAAACATTGATTAGGTATTGTGTGCAGTACTGGAATCCACATGATAGGAGTGAAGTGGTAACACTGGAGACAGTGCAGAGGAGACTTACCAGGATGTTGCCTCGGCTGGAGAGTTTTATTTATGAAGAGAGATTGGATAAACTGGGGTTATTTTACTTGGAGCACAGGAGATTGAGAGGGGACATAATTGAGATGTATAAAATTATGAGGGGCATGGATAGGGCATATAGGCAGAAATTTTCCCCTTTGATGGAGGGATCAATGACTGGGGGCATATATTTAAGATAGGAGGCAGAAGTTTTAGAGAAGAGGTGAGGAAAAATCACTTTCACCCAGAGGTTGATGGGAATCTGGAACTCACAACTTGTAAGAATGGTAGAGGCATAAACTCTCATAACACTTAAGAAGCATTCAGATGTGTGTTTGCAATGTCAACGCATTGAAAGTTTTGGGCCAAGTGCGGGAAAATAGGATTGGAATAGTTTGAGGTTGTTTTTGATCACTGCAGACTCAATGAGCCAAAGGGCATTTTCTGAGTGCAGATCTCTATGACTTTTAAGAGGGAGAGATAAAGAATAGAGGAAGAAAGGTGAAACAGCCATGGTAATTTAGGGTTTAGTTGTGCTAAAAAGGGGGAAGTAATCAAAAGAGTAGTATACAGCCATTGTCTACCTAAAAGTCGAAATCCAAAAGTGAGATTCTGAGAATGTACAGTGGAAAAGGCAGGAACTCTTTAGATTGGTTTTGTATACAGTAAAGCAAGCTAATACAAACTGCAAAGAAGAAATCAAAACAGAAACTACACAAAGGAAAATCTGTGTGGTGCAAGCATCACTTGCCATTTGTCAGCCCAAACTGGGATATTGTCCAGGTTTTGCTGCATTTGATACTGGCTACTTCAGTATCAGAGGTGTCATGAATAATTCTGAACATTGCAGTCATCAGTGCACATCCCCACTTTTCACCTTACGAAAAAAGCAAAAAGCTGATAAAGCAGCTGAAGGTGGTTTCGCTTACTACACTACCTTTAGTTAGTAACAAAATCCTGCAGAGATGTCCTGGAGCTGAATTGGCTGACCTTCATCAATTACAACCATCTTCCTCCGTCCAACGTGTGTCTCCAACCAGCAGAGATTTCCCAGATTCCCATTGACTCTAGTTTTGCTTGACCTTTTCGATAATACACTTGGTCTGATTTGGCATTGATGTCAAGTGCAGTCACTCTCACCTCACCTTTGGAATTTTGCTCTTTTGTCCATGTATGAACTAAGGCTGTAATGAGGTTAGAAGCTGGATCACCCTGGTGGAACCCAGCTTGATTGTCAGTGAGCAGTTTGATGCTTAACCAGTGCTCCTGAATACCTCTGTTGATAACTTCTGTCACTTTACTGATGATTGAGAACAGACTGATAAAGTGGTAATTGGCCAGATTAGATTTGTCCTGCTCTATGTGTACAGGACATTTCTGGGTGGTTTTCCACAATGTCAGATCGATGCCAATACTGGAGTTGTACTCAAGTAGGTGTGACACATTCTGGAACATGTCTCAAAAGTATTGCTGGAGTGGTGCCAGGGCCCATAGCTTTTACAGCATCCAGTATCTCCAACGGTTAGTTGATGTCATGTGGAATTAACCAGCTTGGCTGAACACTGGTATGTGTGATGCTGGTGACCTCTGGACAATGCAGAAATGGATAATCTACTCAGCAGTTGCAGCTGAAGATTGTTGCAAATGCTTCAGTCTTATTTTTTGCACTAAGGTGCTTGGCTGTCTGTAAATTAGGATGGCAATGGTTATGGACCCACCTCCTCCAGTGAGTAATTTATCTCACACAGTTCATGATAACAGCACATGTTCAGCGACCTCTTCCCATTTTGTTCACCTTGCCAACTCCCTGGTGCTCTATGCGAGGTCAAGATGTGTACTCATTACTTAACTTTGTTCTGAAATGCACAAGAAGGTATTCCCTCAGCCCTGTAAATTTTGCCGAAGGCAGTATCAGGTGCCTCATAGAATTGATCCTTGACGTTTGGGGTGAACTTCACCAATGCTTGTTGACAAACTAGTAGTAAGAAGTCTCTCTCAGCATCCTGGGAAGGATTCAATCATTGTGAATGGAGATTTTGGCTGCCAAAGCTGCTCCATGCTAATGTAATACTTCTTAGACATTATCCTGCCAGAAGAACTTGTGGTGTTTCTTCTTACGGGATCTACTTTGAGCAAATCTAGAATTTTTTTCCCTGTAGCACAGCAATGGTCACATTTCATACATCAATAATCTGCAGAAGGTGAACTACAAAGCCCAGAGGCATGGTCAAGCTTACAA
This sequence comes from Chiloscyllium punctatum, assembly GCF_047496795.1. Classification (NCBI taxonomy): domain Eukaryota; kingdom Metazoa; phylum Chordata; class Chondrichthyes; order Orectolobiformes; family Hemiscylliidae; genus Chiloscyllium; species Chiloscyllium punctatum. The sequence goes on along the minus strand of NC_092765.1, from coordinate 76,910 downwards.
ACAAAACTGATATCTTAATTGTTAAGTTTGTCTTGCCTGACGCAAATATTAATGACTCACCTATCGAGAAATGATTCTAAATTCTAAGCACCCATTGAATAAGCAAGCCATCGCAGGACACAGTTATTTAATGGAGAACTACGCAGTTTGAGGCAGATAGTAGTTATCCAACGAAATATGATAGACCTCTCCCACTGCCAGAAATAATCCATAAGACCATAAGATGTAGGGGCAGAAGTCGGCCATCTGATCTGTTGAGTCTATACCAGTATTCAGTGACATCATGGTTGATCTGTTAGCGGTTGTTGTGGAGAAAATATAGAGAATCACCAGGGGACGCAGCGAGTTCTTCAAGAAGTAGGTCTTTTATTTGCAAACAAAAAGCCGTGACACTGAGAAAGCAGATTCTTGAATGCCCACGAACCTCGGTGTTCGTAGATTTTTATATCTTTTTTATCATGTTTCTGTTAGCTTATCAGCATGTCCAACTATACTAATCAAAGTACCTCACTCTAGCTACACAATAAACCAGTGATGTTAGTTCCCATTATCTCTTTAGTTGTACATTCTACTTAATGTCATTCTAATGTCATGGTTAGATATTTATTGCTAACTCTGCTACAGTGATCTTCCATTCCAGACTAACCTGTCATGATAGATGTTTAGCTATTCCATCTATTACAATAGTCTCCTGTCTCAAGCTGATTCTACTAACAATTAATTAGATATTTTAATGTCGTGTCCCAAATATTTATTGCCCCAATCTTGTCACAATGATACTTAACGGAGAAACTTGCTTTATTACTTGTGTTATCTCATCTCACCATACTGATCTTTCAGCCTTAACCTTACTCTGCTAATTGGTGTAAGAGCATTCCACTATTCTTATCCCATCCTGCCTTCCACAGACCACAGATTGCCAGTGGTCTTCATGCTTTATCTCTTTCCATGCTTTCATGTTCTTTATTTTCCATATGGTCAACGCCATTTTCCTGGCTTTTCCCCATAAGCCTTGATTCCTTTGCCAATTAAAAATATGGCTATCCCAACTCTCAATATACTTCAAGACCCAACTGCTGCAGCCTTCCGTGGTAAAGAATTTTTAATCAGTAAAATGGAAAAGACATCTAGCTCCTTCTGCTCCTATATCTTATGGCATATGTATTAAAGAGACTGCCTGTAAATCTGAGATTTACCTTTGTATCAGCCGTAGTGTAATTTGTTGTTTTCACTGAATGCAGTTTGCCTATTAATTAATGCATAATTCAATTTGATTTTGATTTGATTGTTAAAGTGCGAGTTAGTTTAAAAAATGAAACCTGTCATTCAAATTTTTTTTCCGTTGGGTTATTTGGTAAGCTTCATTCTTTTAATTTATCTTTTTTTTAATGAGAATCATAACAAGTGCCATGGGACCTTTTAATTCACCAGAAGAGACAGATGGGCTGCAGTTCAACAGCTCATCCAAGAGATGCACCTTCAACAGTGTGGCGCTAGAAATCAATCTTGATTTCTGTGTTCAGGCCCTGGTATTTGATCCCAGAGCTTTATGACTCAAGGGTGTGAGTGCTAACTGACCCACACCTGAGATGCATGAGGACAGAGTTGCCTGCATCCTGTCAGCCACATTGCCTGTGTTTCAGAGACTGAACACCTTTTTTTTCCCTTAATATAGTCTCTCTTTAAATCAATTTCTGGGTTATGGCCTTAATTATACAAATGCTTCTGAAGTCCAGCTTTATTCCTCATTCAAAAAAATCATTATCACCCAGTACAGTATTTTTTTAAAGTCAGAAGTATCTCTTTTAAGTGCTTTCTTGTTTCTTCTATAACTTACAGATTTTTGTGTCTTTTAACAGAGTACACAATATTACGATAAGAGGTGGTCGTGTGAACTTTTTATCTTAGTTTGGGTCAGTACTTGTGTACTATTAACGAGGCACCTATTACCACCATGTTATTGTGACCTGCTACATAAGGCAGCAGCACATTTGGGTAGCTGGCAAAAAGTAGATCCTGCACTCTGTTCTAATGTACTTCAGCATCCGTAAGTAGCATTTTAAAATATCTGCACTTTATATCTTGATTGTTTTTCCTTTTCAGTATTAGGAGGTTTCTTTGAAGGAACATTAGTCATGGCATACATTTTTGTAGTAAATGCTACAAATTCTTTCATCAGGTGAACAAATTGTCATTGTGTAATTCTTATGGCTATGGACTCAAGTCTTCACCTTATTTAACATGATGACCAAGGGAGTTTTCCAAGGTCAATATGAAAATTCATTTTGATGGGAAAAGATAAAATAAATTATTACTTTTTAATATGTACATTTTTGTAATGTAGTATATGAAATAGAAGTAGAAAGAAAGGCATGTTTCAAGAAGACTAGAAGGATTTTGACTTCAGAAAGACTAGAAGGATTTTCGCTTCATTTTGATGTTAAAATGTCAGTTACAGTCATTTTTTGTTGTACTTCAGTTCAGCGCTCTCATCTCGAGACTCAAACATACTGATTGTTTAATGCCCCTATCCATACACCCTGTTGTCACCAATTAACCTGTAACCATCCTTAGTTCCATTTCATCCCTGGCATTCCTATCAGACCCTGCAAGATAATAACAGATTTCCTTTTCTCAAATAAATTAATATATATAATAATTAAAAATGAATGAAACAAAACACAAAACGTCAACAGAGCATGCGCAAGAAATAGGATCTACTCCCTCTTAAAATACTTGTGATCTAGCCTCCACAACTCTCTGGGTTAGCACAGCAGGTCAGACAGCATCCGAGGAGCAGGAGAGTAGATGTTTCGGGTAAAAGCCCTTCCTGATGAAGGACTTTTGCCCGAAACATTGTCTCTTCTGCTCCTCAGATGCTGCCTGACCTGCTGTGCTTTTCCAGCACCACACTCTCGACTCTAATCTCCAGCATCTGCAGTCCTCACTTTCGCCAATTCCCTGCATTAGGCGATTCTTGACAATCACCATTCTGAATGAAGAAATTCCTTTGTATCTCAGTTTTAAATAAGTGCCCCCTCATTCTATAACTACATTTGAGATTCACCCAGTCGTGGAAACATCTTCTCAACAGCCACCCTATAAAAGTGAGAATTTTGTATGTTTCAATAAGATCACCCCTCACTCTTCTAAACTCTAACAATACAGCACAGAACACGCCCTTCAGCCATCGATGTTGCACTGACCTGTGAACTAATTAAGCCAATCACCCTACACTATCTCATCATCATCCATGTGCTTATCCAAGGACTGTTGAAATGCCCCTAAAGTGGCTGATTTAACTACATTGGCAGGCAGGGCATTCCACACCCTTACCACTCTGAGTAAAGAACCTGCCTCTGACATCTGTCTTAAATATATCACTCCTTAATTTGCAAAGTAGACAAGTCCCCTGGGCCAGATTGGATTTTTCCAAGAATTCTCTGGGAAGCTGGGGAGAAGATGGCCAAGCTTTTGGACTTGATATTGAGTCGTCATTGTCTACAGGTTTAGTGCCAAAGGCATGGAGGATTGCAAATGTTGTGCTATTGTTCAAGAAGGGCAGTAGAGATGACCCAGGTAATTCTAGACCAGTGAGCCTTATGTCTGTTAGAGGAAAAGTTTTGGAAAGGATTATAAGAGATAGGATGTATAATCATTTAGCAAGCAACAATTTGATTGGAAATAGTCAACATGGATTCGTCAAAGGCAGGTCGTGTCTCATAAACCTCAGTTTTTTGAGAAGGTGACCAAGCATGTGGATGAGGGTAGGGCAGTTGACGTGGTGTACATGGACTTCGGTAAAGCCTTTGATAAGGTTCCACATGGTAGGCAGTTGGAGAAAATGCAGAAGCATGGGATTGAAGGTGATTTGGCAGTTTGGATTAGGAACTGACTTCCTGTAAAAAGGAAAATATTCAGCCTGGAGTCCAGTTACTAGTGGTGTGCCACAAGGATCTGCTTTGGGACCATGCCATTTGTAATTTTTATAAATGACTTGGACACAGGTTTAAATAGATGGGTTAGTAAGTTTGCAGATGATACTAAAGTCGGTGGAGTGGTGGACAGTGTGGAAGAATGTTGCAGGTTGCAGGGAGACTTGGATAAACTGCAGAATTGGGCTGAGAGGTGGCAAATGGAATTCAATGCAGATAAATGTGAGGTGATTCACTTTGGGAAGAATAACAGGAAGGCAGAATACTGGGTCAGTGGCAAGATTGTTGGTAGTGTGGATGTGCAGAGGGATCTTGGTGTCCGCTAACATAGATTCCTGAAAGTTGCCACCCAGGTTGAAAGTGCTGTTAAAAAGTCATACACTGTGTTGGGTTTTATTGGTAGAGAGGTTGAGTTTTGGAGTCGTGATGTCATGCTGCAACTGTACAAAAATCTCCCATAATGACCATCCTGTTCCTTTCGTTCCTGCCCAGAATCTATTTGCCAATCCTCTCCTCCACATCCCTGGAACTTTGCGGAGGCCTATAAAACTCCCAGTGTGACCTCTCCTCTCCTGTTTCTAACCTCAGCCCATATCACCTCAGTAGACAAGTCCTCTTCAAAAGGTCTTCCTGCCACTGTTATACCGTCCTTGACTAACAAAGCCACACCTCCCCCTCTTTTACCACCTTCCTTGATCTTCATGAAAGATCTCAACCCTGGAACCTGCAATATCCATTCCTGACCTTGCTCTATCCATGTCTCCGAAATGGCCACAACATCAAATTCCTAGGTACCTATCCATGCTGCAAGCTCACCTACCTTATTCCAGATATTCCTGTGACTGTGTAATCCTGTCCCTGTCCTCCCTATTCTCATCTTCCTGTGCACTGGAACTACAACACAGGTTCCTATCCCCCAGCTGAGCTCATTTAAACCCACCCGAATAACACTAGCAAATTTCACACCCTGTAGTACAAGTGAAGACCGTCCTGTTTGTAGAGGTCCCACCTTCCCCAGAATGAGCCTCAATTATCCATAAACCTGAAACCCACCCTGCTGCACCATCCCTGCAGCCATGTGTTCAGCTGATATCATCTCTCCCTGTTCTTCACCTAGCTATGACATGGCACAGGTAACAATCCAGAGATGATAACTCCGTTTGTTCTCGCTTTCAGCTTCTACCCTAGCTCCTTGAAATCTTGCCTTACATCTCTATCACTCTTTCTACCAATGTGGACCACGACTTTGGGCTGGTTACCCTCTCCCTTCACGACCCCAAAGATACGATCCGAGACATCACAGATCCTGGCACCTGGGAGGCAACAACCAATTGCGGGTCTCTTTCGTTCCCAGCAAACCTTCTGTCTGACCCTCTAACTATTGAGTCCCCAATGAGTAACACTCCCCTCCTTTCCCCCCTTCTTTTTTGTGCAACAGGGACAGACTCTGTGCCAGAGACCTGCACCCCACTGCATGCCCCTGATAAGTCGTTTCCCCCCCCCAGCAGTATCCAAAACAGTATACTTTTTTCTCAGGGGAATGACCACAGGGATCTCTGCACTGACTGTTTTCTCCCCCTTCTAACTGTTACCCAACTTTCTTCGTGCCTTGGAGTAACTACTTCCCTGTAATTCTTATCTATCACAGTCTCTGCCTCCCGAATGATCCGAAGTTCATCCAGCTCCCAGAATTAAGGTGCAACCTCTTGATAAATCATGTCCTTTATTCCAGGAGTCATAGAGCCTATACTGTGCTGTCATATTCTTCAGCTCACCATGTTGTGCTAAGCATTTATCTTAATCTAAGATAAACCTGATTTACTGCAGTCCATGTGCTTGTCCTGCAATTGCTTAAATGTCCCTAATGTCTCTGACTCTATTATCACCGCTAGCAGTGCATTCCCTGCACCCACCACTCTCTGCATAAAGAACCTACCTCTGACATCTCACCTATACCTTCCTCTAATCACCTTGAAATTATGATTCCTCGTGACATCCATTTCTGCCCGGGGGCAAAGTCTCTGGCCATCTACTCTATCTATGCCTCTCATTACCTTGTACACCTTTATCAAGTCACCTTTATCAAGTCCACACTGTAAGTAATCTAATCTAATCTAATCTAATCTAAAACCTCTCTTCCTTCTCTCCAGTGTGAAAAGCCTGAGCTCACTCAACCTCTCTTCATAAGACATGCCCTCCAATCCGGGCAGCATCCTAGTAAATCTCCTCTGCACCCTATCTAAAGCATCTACATCCTTCTTATAATGAGGTGACCAGAACTGGACACAATATCCCAAATGTGGTTTAACTAGGGTTTATAGAGTTGCAGCAAACTTTCATGGCTCTAAAACTCAATCCCCTTGTTAATGAAAGCCGAAACACCATATGCCTTCTTAACAACCCTATCAACTTCAGTGGCAACTTTGAGGGATCTGTGTACATGGACCCCAAGATCCTGCTTCTCCACATTGCCAGGAATCCTGTCTCTAACCTTGTATTCAGCATTCAAATTTGAGCGTGCAAAATGAATCACTTAGCATTTATCCAGGTTGAAATCCATCTGCCACTTCTAAGCCCAGCTCTGCATCCTGTCAATATCTTGTTGTAGCTTGCAACAGCCCTCAACACTATCTACAACACCACTGACCTTTGTGTCATCAACAAACTTACTAAACCATTCTTCCACATCTTTATCCAAGACATTTATAAAAATTACAAAAAGCAGAGGCCCAAGAACAGATACCTGCGGGATACCTCTGGTCACCAACCTCCAGGCGGAATACTTTCCGTCCACTACCATTTACTATTGTTTTGGCCAACCAATCCTGTATCCAGGCAGTCAAATTTCCCTGTATTCCATCCCTCCTATCTTTCTGAAAGAGCCTGCCTTGGGGAACCTTGTCAGCTGCCTTGCTGAGATCCATATACACCTCAGTCTAATAATAGATATTTGAAAACGCATGTTCCATTTTTAAGTTATTTTTCATTAGTTCGTTCACCTAACAAGATGTTCGGGTCTACTTTCAACTAGACACAGCCTAGTTTTGATGAGCCAGAAGTTACTGTGAAGTACCAAACTCTAGAGGCATTGTTGAGGCTATGTACACAGTTATTTGTCCTCCATAAATACTGAGGAGAAATATTCATTAGTAATCTCCTCCATCTCCTGTGGCTCCACACAAAGACGGTGGAAATCTGAAACAATAAAGAAATTTATGGAGAAATTCAGCTGGTCTGGAACCCTCTGTGGAGAGAAAGCAGAGTTAACATTTCGGTTCTGGTGACTCTCAGAACTGATTAGCTTTGTTTTTTCTATATCCAGTTCCATAAGCACTTCTATTTTACCAGTGACCTAATTAATAATTAATTTTACTGGATACTACATCCATGCTAATAAAATGATTGTTTCCAGCTATTTTATAAGGAATCACTACTGTTTAGAAAAATTTTAGCATGTTTAGTAATTCTGACACTGCCAGAATTCTCAAATTCCTTAACTTAGTTTCAATTCTCATCATTCAGGTGGCATTTTAGTCTCTTCTGCACACTGTAGACATGTATCTCCAGTTTAATAATTGAAAGATTCTGCTCCTAACTACTTCTTCATTGGCAGAGACTTCTTGCCATCGACATAATGCCGTCTCCATGATCAATTTTCTTCTGAAGTTTCCATTTCTTGTTTAGTTTCAAATATTCAACTAATATACCATTTTGGATAGTTCATAGTATAATGGTATTTTGAATCACACCTGACGAGTGAGCATTTCTGGGGTTCATCCCTTTATTATAAATCCTAAATTTTCTTTGCTTCTGACAATATTGAAAAACAATTTCATTCCCATTTCTCTTAGTTCAAATGCTTCTTTAATAGCATCTTCTGTGACCTGCATTTAAATAGTTTTGCCAGCCCATTAATGTGTCCTCCACTTTCTGTTATATGGCTGATTGCCCCATTCGTACCACAAACACTACCGAAAGGAATAGTTTGCAAGGAGTCTTTTTTTTTTTGTGCTTCTCTCTTTTGTTCTGGCAGTGTGTTTATCTGCAAATTTAACTTGCACCAAAACTAGAAATCTAAATTCAATATTTTGACACAATCGAATAACTTAAATGCCAGCACAAATGGGGCATTCCTCTACTGAATAACGGGTTTTCCTATGAAATGAAGCTGGATAAATGGTTGAAATATTAGTGGGGAGCATTTTGCAAACAGCAATTATGACTCAAGATTATTATATTATACTTTTTAATTGGAGTTTTATTTCAACCTACACACAAAACTATAACATATATAATTTGTTTCCCATCTATAGTTGTCAACCAGTTATTTCTTAATTAGTGTAATATAATCTTCTGTTACCTGGGTCTGATTGTTCTCAGGCATTTCTGTCAGATCGAATCTAGATTAGTAATGAAATCTGAATTCCTGATTGTTGTAATAGATTGGAGATGATAATTGTAGATTTTGAATGTGTGTCTTTTTAAAAATACTAATATTATATGTTTCCTTCCACCAGTTGGTCCGAAGAGTATATGTGGCCACAGGGGGTGTTAGTAAAACATAATAAGAATGTGTACAAAGCAATGGGAAACTACAATGTCGCAATCCCTTCAGATGTTTCACACTTCAGATTCTATGTAAGTATGAGTAAGTATTATAAACTTTCATTATCGCAGTAAAAATAAAAACTATATTAAAATCAAAAGTTTACAAAGAAGACTTTTTAAAATGTGAATTATTGGAGACATTGGAATAAGTGGAGGATATCTGAAACAGTCATGAATGAAGGTGGTTAGCTACCACATTTTACATCTTTCAGCTGACCTTTGCAACTCTTCTCCTTTTGTAAATCCATCATCTTGATGTCGTGGCTCTCAGCGATTCATGCAAACTTAGAAATATAAAGATAGGAGCAGGCGGAGGCCGTTCAACCATTCGAGCTTGTTCCACCATTCATCAGGAATGTGGCTGATTGTCCAACTCAATGGCCTAACCTTGCTTCCCTGCTTCCCCACCCCCCCCCCCCCCCGCCCGCCCCCCCCCAATAACCTTTGATCCCATTCACCCCAAGTGTTATATCTAGCTGCCTCTTGAATGACATTCAATGTTTTGGCAAAATGTGGCTTGCATGTTAGATTTTATGGCAACAAGGAAAATCTTTGAAGGATCTTTGCGGGTGGCATGGTGGCACAGTGGTTAACACTGCTGTCTCCCAGTGCCAGAGACCTGGGTTCAATTCTCGTCTCAGACAACTGTCTGTGTGGAGTTTGCACATTTTCCCCGTGTCTGCGTGCGTTTCCCCCACAGTCCAAAAATGTGCAGGTTAGGTGAATTGGCCATGCTTAATTGCCCGTAGTGTTAGGTGAAGGGGTAAATGTAGGAGAATGGGTCTGGGTGTGTTGCTTTTTGGAGGGTCAGTGTGGACTTGTTGGGCCGAAGGTCCTGTTTCCACACTGTAAGTAATCTAATCTAATCTACCTAATCATGGGTATTGACTTTCTCCTGATTAGTTCAGTTCAAATTTTTTTTTTATTTATTGTCTTTCCTCGACGAAACTTGACCTGTCCATGTACTCTTTAAATACTCTCAGTAATCTAGCATCCACACCTCTTTGGGTAGGGAATTCTAGATATTCATTACTCTTTGATAAAGTAGAAGTTATTTCACATCTCCATTTTAAACTGGTGTCTCCTTATTCTGTAATTAGTTTGAGATTCACCCACTGGTGGAGACGGTTTACGAAAATGTACCTCATCCACAATGTTCTGCCTGAGCAGCCACACTCCAGCCTAATCAACTGTTATGGACCAGACCAAACCTTCTCAAACTATTCAGAAGACTGTCTAGACACTAACTTTTTCTTATTTTAAAGGGAAATTTAAGGTGTTCCGTTCCAAATGCAATTTGATTAGTCAAACTACTGGATTTAAAGCATTATTCATCCACTATAGTTAAAATATAACAAACAAAAGAATGATTTGGAATAACAACGCTATTGGAAAACTTAGCAGAATAATAGATACAGTAACTATTACTAATTAACTGTTCCATTATAGTAACATCTCATACTATTGGCAAAAGTCAGAATCAGAAAACAGATTGTCTCACATACAACCTCAGTAGCCCAGAAGGGAAAAAAAATCAAGAGAAAGTTCTGAGTGTATGGCAGTGGGGAGAGCTTACTCTAGCTTTCAACCCTGCTGAGACCCCTGAAACAACTGAAAGCTAAAACTAAAAACCCTGGTTCTGTTAGAGCTTGACCACACCCATTCAAGCTGATTTTATTGTTTTTTTTAAAAAAAGGCCTAACAAGCTGTTTACTGTAGTGATTCTGGTAGACTGCTCAGTATCTCTGCCTTAAAAACTGTCTTAAAAAAAAACAGGACAAAATACACCTCCTGAGGTCACAGTATTGTCACACAAGACTTGTACGGTTGTAATTAGACTTCCTTTGAAAACTCCAACCCCCTACAATGAAGTCCTTATTGAGTTCTTTGAGAAGCTGACAAAATAGCTGGATGAGGGTAAAGTGGTTGATGTGATGAATTTCAGTAAGGTGTTTGATAAGGTTCCCCATGGCATGCTATTTCACAAAGTATGGAGGCATGGGATTAAGGGTGATTTAGTGGTTTGGATCAGAAATTGGCTAGCTGAAAGAAGACAGAGTGGTGGTTGATGGGAAATGTTCTTCCTGGAGTTCACTTACTAGTGGTGTACCACAAGGATCTGTTTTGGGGCCATGATGTTTGTCATTTTTATAAATGACCTTGATGAGGTCATAGAAGGGTGGGTTAGTAAATTTGCGGATGACACTAAGGTCGGTGGAGTCGTGGGTAGTGCCGAAGGATGTTGCAGTTTACAGAGGGACATAGATAAGCTGCAGAGCTGGGCTGAGAGGTGGCAAATGGAGTTTAATGCAGAAAAGTGTGAGGTGATTCACTTTGGAAGAAGCAACAGGAATAAAGAGTACAAGGCTAATGGTAAGATTCTTGGTATTGTAGATGAGCAGAGAGATTTCTGTGACCATGTACATAGATCCCTGAAAGTTGTCACCCAGGTTGATAGGGTTGTTAAGAAGACATACAGTGTGTTTGTTTTTATTGGTAGAAGAATTAAGGTTTGGAGCCATGAGGTCATGTAGCCGTACAAAACTCTGGTCCACACTGACCCTCTGAAGAATAACCCACCCAGACCCATTCCCCTACTGCTCTCAATTTACCCCAGACTAATAATACACCTAACCTATACATCCCTGAATACTATGGACAATCTTAGCATAGCCAATTCACCTGACCTGCACATCTTTGCACTCTTGGAGGAAACCGGAGCACCCGGAGGAAACCCACACAGACAGGGGGAGAATGTGCAAACTCCACACAGACAGTCATCCGAGGCTGGAATTGAACCCGGGTCCCTAGCGCTGTGAGACAACAGTGCTAATGCAGAGGAGGTCAGAGGATATTTGCTAGAATGTTGCCTGGTATGGAGGGAAGGTCTTGTGAGGAAAGGCTGAGGGACTGGAGGCTGTTTTTGTTAGAGAGAAGAAGGTTGAGAGGTGACTTAACTGAGACATATAATCAGAGGGTTAGACAGGGTGGATAGTGAGAGCCTTTTTCCTCAGATGGTGATGGCGAGCACAAGGAGACATAGCTTTAAATTGAGGGGGTGATAGGTATAGGACAGATGTCAGAGATAGTTTCTTTACTCAGAGAGTAGTAGGGGCGTGGAATACTCTGTCTGCCACAGTAGAAGACTCGCCAACTTAAAACCTTCCTTCAAAAAAAGCCAGGGCAAAATGCATCTCTTGAAGTCACAGTGTTGTCACACAACAGTGTACAATTGTAATTTAAATGGTCGTTAGATAAACATATGGATGAAAATGGAGTAGTGTAGCTTAGATAGGCTTCAGATTGGTTTCACAGGTCGGTGCTGTAATGTTTAATGTTCTATGTTCTAAGTGCAAAATGTTTTGCCTCAATTAATAGCTCAACCTGTATGTTAACTTTTTATGCTTCGTATACATGAACACCCAGACCCCTGGACGATACACATTTTTGGAGTCTTTGCATTTAAAGAATAGTCTTAGAATCCTAGAATCACTACTGTATGGGAGCAGACCATTTAGCCATTCAAGTCCACACCAACTGTCCGAAGAGCAGCCCAACAAGACACAAACACACACACACACACACACACACACACACACACACACACCTCTGTAACCCTGCATGTCCCATGGCTAATCCACCTAGCCCGCACCTCTTCGGACTGTGGGAGGAAACTGGAGCACCCGGAGGGAATTCAAATAGACACAGGGAGAATATGCAAACTCCACACAGGATGGAAATCGAAACCAGCGCTGTGAGACAGCAGTGCGAACCATTGAGGTGTCGTGTCGCCCAGCCTCATTTTGATTCTTCCTACTAAAGTAAACAACCTTGCACTTTCCTACACAAAGTTTCATCTGCTTACTTGATCTATGTTGTCTTGCAGATTCCTATGTCCACAAAACACCGTGCCCTCCCAATTATTTTTGTATCATCGGCAAAGTTGTATGCATTACATTCTGCTCTCTCCTGCAAGTTATTAATATTGATGATAAATAATTGAGACCCTAGGACTAATCCTTGTGTTACTCCACTAGTTATGTCTTTCCAACGTCAAAAGACCTATTTATCCTTACTCTCATTTGTCTTAAGTGTGTTGACCAATTCTCAATTGATGTTGATAATAGATTACCACTGATGCATATTATCATCGAATCCCTACAGTGTGGAAACAGGCCATTTGGCCCAACGGAAAGGCATCCCACCCAGACCCATCCCTCTATCCTTGTATTTCCCATGGATAACTCCTAGCCTGCACATATCTGAACACTGCATGGAATTTACCATGGCCAATCTGCCTAACTTGCACATCCTTGGACACAATGAATTCCTGTCTTGGAGATAACCTCTTTTGTGGGAACTTAAAGAATGCCTTTGGAAATTCAAACATACTACAACAACTGGTTCCCTTTTATCAAATCTGCTTGTTATATCCTCAAAGAATTCTGGCAAATTTGTCAAACATGATTCTCTTTCACAAAGTTGAATGCGTTTGATTGCGCTATGTTTTTCTAAATTTCTGCTATTCCATCCTGAATAGACTTCACCACTTTTCCAGCAATGTATGCTAGGTTAATTGGCCTACAGTTTGCTGCTTTCTATCTCCCCTTCTTGAACATGCATGCTAACTAGACAAATCATACCTTACGTAAATACATCAGTGTAATAGAACAGAACGCAGAGTATAGTGTTACATCTACAAAAGTGCAGAGAAAGATCAACTTTAATATACGAGAAGTCCATTCATAAGTACGATAACACAAGGAAAGAAGCTGATCTTAAATCTGTTGGTAAGTATTTTCAAACATTTATATCTTCTACCTGATGGAAGATGCTACAACCAGGTGGCAGGGTCAGGGTTAGGGATACGCTATCTGGAGTTGGGAAGAGTCAGAGATGTCTTAAATAAGAGGGTGCCCATTTAAAGGCATCACTTTAGTGATTTTCAAACTGCTGGAACCTTCTTGGAATCCAGTGGATTCTGGAGTATTTTGACCAATACCTCCACTATTTCTGCAGCCACTTCCTTTAAAACTGTTAGGTACAGGTCATCTGTTCCTATTTATCTATTAATCTATTTACCTCTATCCTAAAGACACTCAATGACTTGACCTCCACAGCCCTGTGCAGCAATGAATTCCAGAAATTTGCCCACCATCTGGCTGAAGGAATTCTTTCACATCTCCATTCTAAAGGGTTGTCCTTTCACTCTGAGGCTGTACCTTCAGGTCCTAGTCTCTCCTACTAGTAGAATATTCTCAATTTTAACCTTCTAAATTCCATAGAGGGCAGATCTGGATGTGCACCACTCGTATGACAAGCCCTTCATTCCTGGGATCATTCTTGTAAACCTCCTCTGGACTTCCTCTAATGGCAACACATCCTTCCTTAGATATGAGGCCCAAAACTGCTCACAGTTGAATATGTGGCTGAAAAATTGGTGAGGGTTTCAGTGTGGGAGGCACTGGCACTAACCCTGGGAAAGTGGGGTATGTGTTGTGGGACAATCTACTGAACTGGCCTGGGACTTGCGTTCTTGTGAACAGATAGCTAATGAAGTAAAATGGGTTTTAGGCAAAGGGCCCAAATTTGGGAAATTGTGGTGAATCAAAGAATGAGGAATGCAAAAGAGGAAGAGATGTAGGAATTGATAAACAGACAGGAAGGGATAAAAGAATGCAGATATCACAGCAAGTCAGCAGATACAACTAGAGAAAGGCAGAGTAGGTAAGGTTGGCAGTTTCCTTCCCAAAAGGACATTAATGAATCAGTTTGTCCAACGACAATTCTATGGTCATTACTAGACTCAATTTCAGATTTCTATTGAATTTAAATTCCACCAGCTGCCATGTTGGAATGCAAACCTAGATGCCAAGAACATTACCTGGGTCTCTGGATTAATAGTCTAGTGATATTACCATTACAAAAAAAATTAAAAAGACAAAACTTACTGCATGTACCATTCAAAACAAGTTGAGGTAAATAAGTACAATCTAGTGGCTGTCAGAAGGTACTAGCTTGGATAGAAGATTGACTGACTGATAGAATGTGGAGAGTAGGGATAAAAGGGCCTTTTTCAAGATGGCAGCAGTGGAGTTCCATAGGGGTTTGGGTCTGGACCACAACTATTCATGTAATACATTAATGATCTGGATGGAGAAACTGAGGGCTTTGTTGCCAAAATTTGCAGATGACTAAAACTAGGTGGAGGGACAATTTAGTGTGGAGGAAGTGGGAGGCTATAGAAGAACTTGGAGAAAGAGTTGGCAAAGAAGTGGCAGACAGAATACAATGTGGAGAGTCAGAGGTTATGTTTGGGAGGAAAAATAAAGGCACAGACTGTTTTCTAAATGGGAAACAACCTCGGAAATCTGAAGCTGAAAGGGATATGTGAGTCCTGGTTAGGATTTTCTTAAGGTTCAGCTGGCAGTTAGGAAGGCAAATGCAATGTTAGCCTTCATTTCAAGATGGTTAGAATCCACGAGCAGAAATGTACTACTGTGGTTATATAAGGCTCTGGTCAGACCACATTTGCAATACTATGCCAATTTGCACATTCCTCAAGTAATAATCCAGAAATTATTACCTTTTGAGATTCTGCTTCTTAATTTAGTACCTATAGCACCTCATACTGGCTATGCAGAATCTCTTTCCTAGTTCTACCTATGACATTGGTACCTACATGGACAACTGGATTCTCCCCCTCCCACTGCAAGTTCTTCTGCAATCCAGAGCTGATGTTCTGCATTTCCTCTGGGTACTCCAGTTTCCTCTCACAGTCCAAAGATGTGCAGGCCAGGTGAACTGACAATGTTAAATTGCCCAGAGTGTTAGATGCATTAGTCAGAGGGGGCGCGGGTTGTTCTTCGGAGGGTCGGTGTGGATTTGTTGGGCCAAAGGGCCTGTTTCCACACTGTAGGGAATCTAATCTAAAAAAAACTCTGGCATTAAGCAGTCAGTGTATGGTGTGACGCTCTTTGCTGTAGAGAGCAGTGTCAATATCCCTGACTACGCTGTTCCCCTAATACTATTATATTCCTTTTTGCTCCCCCACTTGTATTGCTTTGCGTACCATGTCGTTATGATCATTTTGAGAGAACCTCAACCTGTTGAACAATTGCACTTACTGGCACTCCTGCACTCTGTCCTCTGGGTCTCCTTACCTGCATTTCAATGACTGTAGTTCAGCCTCCAGCTCAAACTCTGAACCAAAGTTGCTCAAGCATTAATACGTACTGCAAGTGTGTTTTCCCTGGATCACAGTAGTATCCTTGTGCTCCCAAATATTGCAGCTTTGACAGACCACTGTACTGCCGCCTTTCATGAATCGTTATTCATTATTCAGTAATATTATTAACTTACTTATGTTGCTTTTCATGTATTAATTTTGCCACCAATGTGTGCATACTATGTTAAAAATTATGAGAATTGACTTCAACCAATTAATAGATACAAATTCCTTGATAAATAAGTGCATGAGTTTGCTTTGACCATCCTGTCTTCAGTCCTCCCTTTCCAATACAGCCGATTAGCTGATTGACTTTCTGTGATGTAATTCTTTTTCATCAAGAACCAAATGCAAGCTACTTTTCCCTGGCAGGGAGACTATTGCAGAAAATAGTGAAGGAATCTCCATTTAGAGACGAAGTTTGATCAGAGATAGCATGGTTTTGTCAGAGGGAGATCATGTTTAACAAATCAAGACGGTGACCAAGTATTTGGATGTAGATAGGGCAATTGAGATCCAGACACAAGGCCCTGTGGAATTCCACTGCTACCATCCTGAAAAAGATCCTTTTATCCGTACTCTCTTTATAGAATGTCATTATATAGATTTCAGCAAGAAATCCCACATGGGAAACTGATAAAGAAGGTAAATGACTATGAGGATCATGGGTAACTTCCAAGATGAATTGAACATTGGTTTAGTGGTAGGAGATGGGAGAGGGTGGTAGAAGGCTATTTGTGTGACTGGAGCCCAGTGTGTAGTGGTGTACCATTGGGACCAGTGCTAGATCCATTTATTGTTTATGATATTCAGAAGTGATGCAGATGAGAATGTGGGAGGGATAATTAGCAAGTCTGGATGATTTGAAAATTGACCAGGTGGTTGGCAGTGAGGAGGACTCTCATAGGTTACAGGAGGATATAACTGGATTGGTTAAATGGGTGGATCAGTGGCAGATGAAAATTAACCATAATACATGTAAGGTCATATACTTTGGAAGAAATAACAAGACAAGGGAATATTCAATGAGCTCAGGGAGGCTCAGAGGAGCAGCAGCATCTTGGGGTCCTTGCCCACAGATCCCTGAGGGTGTGAAGGACATGTGAGTAGAGTAGCCAAAAAAACAAACGGGAGCTTGAAGGAGGTCATTCTGGAACTGTGCAGAACTTTGGTTAGGCCACAGCATGCAGTTCTGGTCACCATGTTATAGGGAGAATGTGGTTTTCCTGAAGGATGTGCAGAGGCAATTCACTAGGATGTTGTGTGGGATGAAACATTTCGCCTACTAAGAGAGGCTGGGTAAATTCAGATTGTTTTCGTGGAGCAGAGATGGTTGAGGGGGGACCTGATAGAGGTGAATAAGATCATGAGGGTCATGGGCAGGATGTGGATAGAAAGCAGCTGTTCTCCTTAGTTGAAGAGTCAATAAAAATGGGACATAATTTCAAAGTGAAAGGCAGAAGGCTTAGAGTGAATTCAAGGAACAAATTTATCATCCAGAGGATGGTGGGGATCTGTAAGGCACTGTCTGGGAGGGTTGTTGAGGCAGGAAACTTTACGACCTTAACAAGTACTTGGATGCGCGCTTGAAGTGTCATAATATTCAAGGCTATGGGCTTCGTGGAAAAGTGGGATAGTGTAGGTAGTAATATATTATTGGTGGTACAGACTTGATAGACCAAAAGGCCTCTTCTCTACAGAATCCTGTTTGATTCTGATTTTCAGTCTGATTAACTGCAACAATGTCTGCACACCACTCTTCCTAATTATCTCACTGCGATGGGCACTTCATGCCATTGTTCTTAGTCTGCTTTACTGTGATGCCTGAATACATTTTATGAGGAGATGGACAGATGTTTAATCAATAATGAAGTAAAGATATAATAGGAAAAGACTGGGAAGGTAAAGTTGAGGCTGAGATGAGATAAGCCATAATCATGTTTGAATTGCCTATTCCTTCTCCTAGTCTCTAAGTTCTTAGCAGAGTTTCTTTCATTTACATTGCTACCTCAGCTCCTTTTCCTTGTGGCTTTTTTTTTCTGGAATGTTGAATACTTCTGAAAATTTCTAATAAAGAGTCTTAGGCTTTGACTTCGTAATTATGTATTCTGGTTCTAATTGCTACTGCACTCTTCTGCTTATATTTTCTGCTCCTTGCTGTCACACTCTGATTATCATTTGCTTCTTCATTACCCTGCACCATTTCTGTCTGATTTCATTTTGGGTTTTTTTCTTAATTTTCCTTCAATGTAAGCCTCCCCAACTTATAGGTTTAAATGCTACCTACAACCCTAGTTATCTAATTTGCCAGGATACAGGTCCTAGCAGGGTTCAAGTGTAGCCTGCCCCAAAGGAACAGCTTTCTCTTCCCCTAGTACTGGTGTCAGAGTCCATGGATGGGAATCCATTTGCTCCCACAACGATTTGTGAGCCATGCATTTCCTTTCTAATCATATCATTTGTCAATTTCTATGTAGCTCAAGTAGTAATCTTAACATTATTATCTTTGTGAGTCTGCTTTATAATTTAGCCACTAGCTGCACATAAGACCATAAGCAACAGGAGTAGGCTATTCAGCCCCTGGTGCCTGCTCCACATTCAATTAAATGATGGCTGATCCAACACTCTTCACATCCATTTTCCTGCCTTTTCCCCATTACCCTTGGTTCCCCTGTGATAAGAACCTATCTATCTCAGCCTTAAATATATACAAGGGCTCTGTTCTCTCAGCTGTCTGTGGCAAGGAGTTCCAAAGACACTCACTCTCAGAAGAAATTCCTCTTCATCTCACTCTTGGCACCTGTTTATCCTAAGATTATGCCCTCTGAACCTAGACTCTCCCCTGAGGGGAAACTTCGCATTTACCCTGTCAAGCTCCTTAAGAATCCTATATGTTTCAATGAGGTCACCTCTCATTCTTCTAAATTACAACGAATAGAGTCCCAATCTGTTCAGCCTTCTCGCATGAGAGAACCCCTCCATACTGGGGATCATCCTAATGAAGGTTCTCTGAACTGATTCCCGTGAAATAAAATCTTTTCTTAAATAAGGGGACCGTGGGCGGCACGGTGGCACAGTGGTTAGCACTGCTGTCTCACAGCGCCAGAGACCCGGGTTCAATTCCCGCCTCAGGTGACTGACTGTGTGGAGTTTGCACGTTCTCCCCGTGTCTGCGTGGGTTTCCTCCGGGTGCTCCAGTTTCCTCCCACAGTCCAAAAATGTGCAGGTCAGGTGAATTGGCCATGCTAAATTGCCTGTAGTGTTAGGTAAGGGGTAAATGGAGGGGCATGGGTGGGTTGCGCTTCGGCGGGGCGGTGTGGACTTGTTGGGCCAAAGGGCCTGTTTCCACACTGTAAGTAATCTGATCTAAAACTACTCTCAGTGCTCCAGGTATGATCTCACCAGCACCTTGTACAGTTGCAGTAAGACTTCCCTACTATTATAGTCCAATTCCCTTAAAATAGGGGCTCACATTGAATAGCCAATTTTCTCCGATTGTTTAAGAAGGGTAGCAAGGATAATCCAGGCCTGTGAGTGTCACATTGGTGGTCAGAAAATTATTGGAAAAGATTCTTGGGGACAAGATCTTTATGCATTTAGAAGCAAACAGACTTATTAGCGATAAACAGTATGGTTTTGTGTGGGGGAGGTCATAAGTTTTTTGAGGAGGTCATGAAGATGATTGAGGGAAAAGTGGTTGATACTGTTTACGCAGACGTCAGTAAAGCCTTTGACAAGGTCCTTCATTGCAGACTGGTACAAAAGGTGAAGTCACACAGTATCAGGGTGAGCTGTTAAGGTGGATACAGAACTGGCGCATCGGAGATGGAGGGTAACAGTGGAAGGATGCTTTTTGGAATGGAAGATTGTGAATACTGGTGTTTTACAGGGATCAGTGCTGGGACCTCTGCTGTCTGTGGTCTACATAAATGATGTGGAGGAAAATGTAGCTGGTCTCAGTAAGTTTGCAGATGATACAAAGATTGGTGGAATTGCAGATAGTGAGGAGGATTGTCAGAGGATACAGCAGGATATGGATCAGGCATGGACAGAAAAATGGCAGATAGAGTTTAATCCGGACAAATGTGTGGTAATACATTTTGGAAGGTCAAGTACAGGTGGAAAATATACAGTGAA
This sequence comes from Chiloscyllium punctatum, assembly GCF_047496795.1. Lineage (NCBI taxonomy): Eukaryota > Metazoa > Chordata > Chondrichthyes > Orectolobiformes > Hemiscylliidae > Chiloscyllium > Chiloscyllium punctatum. Next base: position 57,002 of record NC_092765.1, on the reverse strand, counting down.
TGGCAGAACCCATAGGTGTATTGATATGCGGAGGGATCTGGGTGTGCAAATCCACAGATCGCTGAAGGTGGCAGCATTGTTAGATAAGGTAGTATAAAAAGCCTTGGGGCATGATTGCCTTCATTGGAAGGGGGATTGAGTATTAGGATAGGCAAGGTATGCTGCAGCTTTATAGAACTTTAGTTAGGCCACACTTGGAATATTATGTACAGTTCTGGTCACCATGTTACTAGAAGGATGTGGATGCTTTGGAGTGGGTACAGAAAATGTTCACTAGGATGTTGCCTGGTCTGGGGGATTTTAGCTATGAAGAAGGTTGGATAGACTAAGTTTGCTGTCACTCGAATGCAGGGGGTTGAGGGGCGACCTATGTTTGAGGCAAGTTTTTTCACATAAAGGGTGGTGAATACCAGGCACATGTTGCCAGAGGAGACAATAGACAATAGTTGCAGGCGTAGGCCATTCTGCACTTCGAGCCAGCACCACCATTCATTATGATCATGGTTGATCATCCTCAATCAGTATCCTGTTCCTCTGGGTGAAGAAATTTCTTCTCAACTCTGTTCTAAGTGGCCTATCCCTTGTTTTTAAACTGTGTCCTCTGGTTCGGGACTCACTCATCAGCGGAAACATGCTTCCTGCCTCCAGAGTGTCCAATCCTTTAATAATCTTATACGTCTCAATCAGATCCCCTCTCAGCCTTCTAACCTCAAGCGTATACAAGCCCTGTCGCTCCAATCTTTCAGCGTAAGAAAGTCCCGCCATTCTGGAAATTGACCTTGTGAACCTACGCTGCACTCCCTCAAAAGCCAGAATGCCTTTCCTCAAATTTAGAGACCAAAACTGCGCACTGTATTTCAGGTGGGGTCTCACCAGAGCCCGGTACAGCTGCAGAAGAACCTCTTTGCTTCAATACTCAATTCCTCTTGTTATGAAGGCCAGCATGCTATTAGCTTTCTTCACTGCCTGCTGTACCTGCATGCTTGCCTTCATTGACTGGTGTACAAGAACACCCAGATCTCTTTGTACTGCCCCTTTATCTAACTTGACTCCATTTAGGTAGTAATCTGCCTTCCTGTTCTTGCCACCAAAGTGGATAACCACACATTTATCCACATTAAACTGCATCTGCCATGCATCCGTCCACTCACCTAGCCTGTCCAGGTCACCCTGTAATCTCCTAACATCCTCCTCACATTTCACCCTGCCACCCAGCTTTGTATCATCAGTAAATTTGCTAATATTACTTTTAATACCTTCATCTATATCATTAATGTACATTGTAAAAAGCTGTGGTCCCAGCTCTGATCCCTGCAGTACCCCACTGGTCACCACCTGCCATTCCGAAAGGGAGCCGTTTATCACTACTCTTTGTTTCCTGTCAGCCAACCAATTTTCAATCCATGTCAGTATTTTGCCCCTAATACCATATGCCCTAATTTTGCTCACTAACCTCCTATGTGGGACTTTATCAAAGGCTTTCTGAAAGTCCAAGTATACTACATCCACTGGATCTCCCTTGTCCATCTTCAGAGTTACATCCTCCAAATATTCCAGAAGATTAGTCAAGCATGATTTCCCCTTCAATAAATCCATGCTGACTCTGACCTATCTTGTTACTGCTATCCAGATGTGTCATAATTTTGACCTTTATAATTGACTCCAGCATTTTTGCAACCACTGAGGTCAGACTAACTGGTTTATAATTCTCTGTGTTTTCTCTCCCTCCTTTTTTAAAAAGTGGTACAACATTAGCCACCCTCCAATCCGCAGGAACTGATCCTGAATCTATAGAACATTGGAAAAGGATCACCAACGCATCCATGATTTCTAGAGCCACCTCCTTCAGTACCCTGGGATGTAGACCATCAGACCCCGGGGACTTATCAGCCTTCAGACCTAACAGTCTCTCCAACACCATTTCCTGCCTAATATAAATTCCCTTCAGTTCAGGTCCTTCAGCCACTTTACATCTGGGAGATTGCTCATGTCTTCCCCAGTGAAGACAGATCTAAAGTACCAATTCAACTCTTCTGCCATTTCTTTATTCCCCATAATAAATTCGCCCGTTTCTGTCTTCAAGGGCCCAATTTTAGGAGGTGGTGGACGCAGACAATAGCAGCATTCAAGAAACACCTGGACCAATACATAAATAGGAAGAAAATAGAGAGATACAGATCCTTTAAGTAAAGACAGTTTTAGGAGGGCTGAAGGGTCTGCTGCAATGCTGTATTGTTCTTTGTATTCCGTTAGTTTTCCTGATTACCTGCTGCACCTGTGTGCTAACTTTTATTCATTCACTAGTATTTCCAAGTTCCTTTTGCTTTGCAACTTTCTGCCCTTACTCAGAGAGTAGTAAGGGTATGGAATGCTTTGTCTGCAACGGTAGTTCGCCAACTTTGAGTACATTTAAATCGTCATTGGACAAGCATATGGTCATACATGGAATAGTGTAGGTTAGATGGGCTTCAGATTGGTATGACAGGTCGGCGCAACATCGAGGGCCTGTACTGCACTGTAATGTTCTATGTTCTGCAGGTTTTCTCCATTTAATTAATACATTTTTGCTGCTCTTTCCAAAATGAACAACTGAATTCCCACGTTATACTCCACTTGCCAACTTTTTGCCTACTTAACCTCTCAATATCTTACTATAGCCTGTTTGTACCCCTCTCGCAACCTGCTTTTCCACCTATTCTTGTGTTCATTGCAAATTCAGTGATAATACATTCGTTTCCTTCCTCCAGGTCACTAATATATATTGTAAACAGTGTAGGCCCAGTACTGATCCCTATGGAACCTCATTAGTTACAGCCATCGCAGGGGAAAAAAACTCATCCCCACTTGCTGTTTACTGTCCATTTGCTAATTCTCTAACCATACCGACATAATACCTTCAATCTTATGGGGTCTTATAATGTGACCTTTTGTAAAGTACCTTGTTGAACATCTTCTGGAAGTCCAAATTCAGCAAATTGACTGATTCCCTTCAATGCATTCTGGTTGACTCTACCTCAAAAGTCTCTAATAATCCATAGATGTTTCTGCAGAAGTTCCCCAATGCTCCTCAGAGAGCATCTTCCAACCCCACAACCACTACCAACTAGAAGAAAAAGAGCAACAGGAACTTAGGAACACCACTACCTGCAAGTTCCCCTCCAAGCCATTCACCATCCTGACTTGGAAATGTATGACTGTTCCTTCAATGTTACTGGGTCAGAATTCTGGAACGCCTTCTGTAACATCATGTGATCAACTGGCACCACATAGACTGCAGCAGTTCAAGAAGGCTCACCGCGATTTTCTGAAGACCAACTAGGGATGATCGATAAACACTGGCCAGCCAGCGATGTCTCCATCATGTGCAAGAAGAATGAAAAAAAACCTTCTGCAGAATCTCTTTCCTAGTCAATCTCATGTGTTTGGTGCATATGTGAAACATGACTACTGGATCCTTTCTCTCTCACTCAAAGCACTCTTCAGCCCAGAAGAGATGTCCTGAACCTTTGCACTAAGTTGGCAACACAGCCTTCGGGATTCTCTCTCATTGCTGCTAAGAACAGTAGCTATTCCCCAACCCCATTTTCTCATATTGCTGCTATATTTTGATTGTCCCTCAATTTGCATGGCTGTCTGTACCACAATGCTGTGGTCAGTTCGTTCATCCTCCCTGCACTCGTTCACACAGGGAGCAAGAACCTCATACTATTGGACAAGGATGCTGGCTAAGGCCAATCCACAGGTAAAGTCTGGATTCCAATACCTTCCTCCTTTGCACTCATACCCTTCAGTTATAAGGATAAATTGGAGAAGTTGGGACTGTTCTCCTGGAGAGGAGAAGATTGAGGAGATTCGCTATAAGGTCTAAAAATCATGAGCGAGCTCGATAGATAGATAGGAAGAACCTGTTCCCACACGTACAAGGAAAAGAACATGAGCACTGATTTGTAGTATTGTGAAAAAGCAACAAGGGTGAAGTGAGTAAAAACATTTTCACTTAACGAGTTGTTAGAGTAAGGAATGCCCTGCCTGAAAGCGTAGTGAAGGCAGTTTCAGTTGAGGAATTCAAGAGGGCATTGTATGGTTATTGGCTACAAGGGAATTAGAATAAAGCAGAAATTTGGTACAGAGGGATAATGCTCATTTAATGAGCCTGTGTCAGTATGATGGGCTGAATGGCCTTCTGAACCATAACATTTCTATGATTCTGACCTTTGCACAAACCAAATTTGACGTAATTAATCTCAGGGGTATGACTATCTTCTGAAAGGTAGTGTCCAAGTAATTCTTCTCCCTCCTAATATGTCAGAGTATCCATAGCTCGGACTCCAGTACATCAGCTCTGAGCTGAAATTCCTCAAGCAACCAATATTTACTGCAGATGTGGTTTCCATGGATCATACTGGAGTCCATTAGCTCAACAGATAGCTGCCTGCCCAGCCATCTGTATCCTATTCAATTAATTAATTACAATGTTAAATACTTCAAAAGTGAACTTCCTAACTGTACCCTTCAGCTGTAATATTATCTCCTGATTAAAACCACTTAGCCACTAAGAAGAGTCAGAGATGAAATACTAAGCACTCACATACTTGCTCTCCTGTGAGTCAACATTGGCTCTGGCAGATGGAAACAATTTGAAAGGTGTCTCTGCTGCTGGATTTATCTCGAGTTGATGCTACTTTTCTACTGGAGTCCGAGCTATGGATACTCTGACATATTAGGAGGGAGAAGAATTACTTGGACACTACCTTTCAGAAGATAGTCATACCCCTGAGATTAATTACGTCAAATTTGGTTTGTGCAAAGGTCAGAATCATAGAAATGTTATGGTTCAGAAGGCCATTCAGCCCATCATACTGACACAGGCTCATTAAATGAGCATTATCCCTCTGTACCAAATTTCTGCTTTATTCTAATTCCCTTGTAGCCAACCTTTTTCACAACGGCACTTGCTGCATACACCTCCCAGTCTGCATCACAGTGATACTGGCTTACTACACTCTCCGCCCAGTTTTTTTTGGAGTATGTCAGTTTCAAACTGAGCATAGAATTTAATGATATTTTGATTACTATTTCCTAGTGGATCCTTTGCTGCAACATCACTAATGAACACTTGCTCATTACAAAGTACTTATAAGATACTATAAGATAGTTTTATCCCTCAGCAGTTTCACGATGCAATGCTCCAAGCAACTGTCAGTAAAACATTCTACCATCTCACTTTCTTCCCTCCTCTTCCTATGAAGAATAAAGTCCCCCAGAATTTTTAGATTGCCTTTGTTACAAGTACCAATAAATTCATTTCTCTGTCCACTAGTGTAACTACTGTTAGGGAACTGTAAACCTTTCTTCATCTTGCTTTTCCAAATTTCTACCATGTTGAGCTTCTGCATCCAGATCCTTTCCCTTATGTCATTGTTTACTATCAGGGTTACCCTTCCTTCTTTGCCATTCTGTTCATCTTTCGGAAATATTGTGTACCTGGGAATTTTTCATTTCTCAATCTTAATCACTTTATAACTATGTATTTCTGATGGTGCTTAGATCTGAATAATTTCTATTTGTGCCATTAGTTCATCTGTTTCATTGCAGATGCTTCAAACATTCAGATAAAGAACCTTTAATTTTATTGTTTTGCTTCTGTTGCCTGCAAAGACAATATTTGCTTTTGTACAACTTTTGTTAAATTCTCTGTCGTTTTCTGCCTCACTCTGTCCATGTTTATTCATATAGCTGTACTGTTCTGATAAGCAAACCTTTCTCTTTGGATTTATAAGCCTCCCTTCAACTGAACCCCCATCCCTCAACCCAGTTTAAACTCCTTCCCTTCGGGTTGTTTTATGAGGAGAGGCTGCGTAGATTGGGATTATATTCATTGGAATTCAGAAGAATGAGGGGGGAATCTTATAGGAACATAAAATTATGAAGGGAATGGATAAAATAGAAATAGATAGGATATTTCCACTGGTAGGTGAGACTAGTACAAGAGGGCATGGCCTCAAGATTAGAGGAAGCAGGTGTAGAACTGAACTGAGAAGGAACTCCTTCACCCAGAGGGTTGTTAATCTATGGAATTCTTTGCCCAGGGAAGTAGTTGACGCTACTTCAGTAATCACTTTTAAAGCTAAGGTAGATACTTTTTTAAAGAATGAAGGGATATGGTGAATACGTGGGTAAGTGGAGCTGAGTTCATGAAAACATTAGCCATGTTCTTATTGAGTGGCAGAGCAGGCTCGAAGGGCCGGACAGCCTATTCTTATGTTCCATAATTGCATAGTCAGCCCAGACGCTCATCCCAGCACCGTTCAAATGGAAACTTTCTTGACAAAATAACTTGCTCTTCTCTGAGTACTGAAGCCAGTGACACATGAATCAAAAACCATTCTTCCAACGTCACTATTTGAGCCATGCATTTCATTTTCTAATCTGCCTATCTCTGTGGTAATTGATGCATGGTTCAGGATTAGTGGTGCTGGAAGAGCACAGCAGTTCAGGCAGCATCCGAGGAGCAGTAAAATCGACGTTTCGGGCAAAAGCCCTCCTGATGATTTTACTGCTCCTCGGATGCTGTCTGAACCACTGTGCTCTTCCAGCACCACTTATGCCAGAATCTGGTTTCCAGCATCTGCAGTCATTGTTTTTACCTAATTGATGCATGGTTCAGATAACAATTGAGATATAATTATCTTTGATATTTTGCATTTTAGTTTGTGCTCTAATTCGTCACACTGTCTTTAAAACATCATTCTTGGCACTAATTTTATCAGGGTTCCCGTATGGAGTACAACAACAGAACGTCTTGTGAGATGTCCTTAAGGCAACAGAACCTTCAAAACTACTAGTCATAGCTGCAGAGAACACTGTATTCCCTGAGTATACTGTCTCCTACAGATGTCATATTCTATTCACTTCCCCCCCCCCCCCCCCCCCCCCCCCACCCGCCCCAACCAAATTCTTGAATGGCAGCCACAGTGGTACCAAGTATGGTTTATCTGTTGAATAAAATCAAATCCTGAGACTCCTGCAAGATAACATGATGTTTCTTCATTCTGGTCCCTGATCATTGTTACTATTCCTTTCCTGTCTTTGATTATTGTGATCAGTTCTAAAGTTTTGCCTATCCAAAGGAGTATGAATGCCTCCTAAGTAACATTCTCTCTCTGTCTCTCTCTCTCTCTCTTTCTCTGACATGTTGCCATGTCTGCAGCTTGATGTCCTGCGCAAAGAGCCTGAGCCAAAACGCTTCTTTTTTTCTTGATTTTTCCTTCTTCATTTTCTAGACAGGAAACCCATATTATACAGTCAATAGATAACAAATGCTGTGCCATATATAATACACTAACTGAGTAATAATGAATAAACTCCCAATACATTTTATTTCTGCTAGGACATCTCTGCAGGAGTTTATTAGGGTAGTATCCTAGGCCTAACCATCTTTAGCTACTTCAGCAACTCTCTTCTCTCCATCATTGGGTAATAAGTGGGGAGCGAGAGTGTGATGCTGGAAAAGCACAGCAGGTCAGGCAGCATCTGAGGAGCAGGAGAGGTGACGTTTCAGGCAAAAGCCCTTCATCAGGAATTGATGTTGCCTCACTTGCTGTGCTTTTCCAGCTTCACACTCTTGACTCTAATCTCCATCATCTGCAGTCCTCACTTTTGCCCTGATAAGTGGGGATGTTCACTGATGATTGCACAATGTTCAGCACCATTCGTGACTCTTCAGACACTGAAGTAGTCCATGTCATAGAATCCATATAGTATGGGAGCATCACCACCAAAATCTTACCATTGCCATCACTGAATCCAGCACTACTAACATCCTGAGGGATTACCATTGACCAGAGACCAAACTGAAGAAGATACATGCATACAATGGCAATCAGAACAGATGCAAAGAATCTTTAAGTGATTAAACCACCTCCTCGCTCCCTAGAACCTGTCTACCATTTATGAGGTGCAAGTCAGGAGTATAACTGAATACCTGTGCTCCTCACTTGCTGGAGAAAGTGAGGACTGCAGATGCTGGAGATCAGAGCTGAAAATGTGTTGCTGGAAAAGCGCAGCAGGTCAGGCAGCATCCAAGGAACGGGAGAATCGACATTTCGGCATTCCTAAAGAAGGGCTGATGCCCGAAATGTCGATTCTCCTGTTCCTTGGATGCTGCCTGACCACCTGCGCTTTTCCAGCAACACATTTTCAACTCATCACTTGCTGCTCAAACAATACTTGAGACATTCGATGCTATCCAGGACAAAATAGTCTGCTTGCTTGACACCATGTCCACAAAAATTCACTCCCTCCACCACCAATGCTTACTGGCAACAGTGCATACCATCCACAACATAGAGTATAGAGCTGTACAGGACGGAAACAGATCTTTTGTTCCAAGTCACCCATGCAAACCAGACATTTTAAATTAATTCATTCCTATTTGCCAGCATTTGGCCCATGTCCCTCTAAACCCTTCCTATTCATATAGCTGTCCAGATGCCTTTTAAATGTTACAATTGTACCGCCTCCACCACTTCCCCTGGCAGCTCACTCCAAACATGCACCACCCTGTATGTGAAAACGTTGCTCCTTAGGTCTATTTTAAATCTTTCCCCTCTCACATTAAACCATGCACTGCAGAAATTAATCAAGGCTTCTTGACAGCACTTTGAAAACCACAACACTTCCATCTCGGAGAATGATAGTGAAACATAGGAACACCTACCCACTCCCTTCAAAGTCACTCAACATTAACACTTGGAAATATATTGTTCTTTAACATCACTAGGTCAAAATCTTAGAATTCCATCCCTAAGGGAATTGTGGGTCTAGCCATGGCACATGGACTGTAGTGGAGGCAGTTCAGAGAAGGTTCATTTGATTGAGCATAGGTATGCAAAGACCGTCTTATGAGGAAAGGTTGAGTACACTGGGCCTGTACTCATTGGAATTGAAAAGGATGAGAGGGTAGGAGTTGGGAGATCATGTTGCAACTGTACAGGGCATTGGTTCAGCCACTTTTGGAGTATTGTGTGCAATTCTGGATTCCCTCCTTTTGGAAGAATATTGTGAAACTTGAAACGGTTCAGAAAAGATTTACAAGGATGTTGCCAGGGTTGGAGGGTTTGAGCTATAGGGAGAGACTGAATAGGCTGGGGGTGTTTTCCCTGGAGTGTCAGAGGCTGAGGGATGACCTTATAGAGGTTTATAAAATCATGAGGAGCATGGATAGGCAAAGTTTTTTCCAAGGGATGGGGAGTCCAAAACTAGAGGCCTTAGGTTTAGGATGAGAGGCAGAAAGATATAAAAGGGACCTAAGGAGCAGCTTTTTCACACAGAGGGTGGTGTGTGTATGGAATGAGCTGCCAGCAGAAGAAGTACGATTACAATATTTAAAAGGCATCTGGATGGGTATATGAATAGGAAGGGTTTAGCTGGATATGGGCCAAATGCTGGCAAATGGGACTAGATTTAAATAGGATATCTGGTCGGCATGGTGGAGTTGGACCCCAAAGGATCTGTTTCTGTTCTCTATCTCTGTGACTCTGGGAAACCTTATTGAAACATAAGGACTCTTGGGGGATTTGACAGGGTAGATACAGTAAGATTGTTTTCCCCAAGTGGGAAGTCTGGAACCAGAAGGCATAATCTCAGAATAAAGAGTCCTTCATTTAAAACTGATGTGGATTTTTTTTCTGGAAGGTGGTGAATGTTTGGAATTCTTTACCTCAGAGGGGTGTCAAGGCTAGGTTAAGTATGTTCAAGCTGAGACAGAAATTTTTAACCAAGGGTCATAGGAAAAAGACAGGAAATATAGAGTTGAGGATCATCAGGTCAGCCATGATCTTGTTGAATGGTCTACTTCTGCTCCTGCTTTTAATAGTCTTATAAAACTTTTTGTTATTGAATTTCTCTGCCCTCTATTTTATTACAGACCTTGCCTTTTGTTCTCCCCATCCTGCACGACCCTTCACTTGTTCAAAATCTTTTATTTTTCTGTCATTTCCCAGTTCTGATTGACTTCAGATTTTGCCTCCATCTCTCTCTACTGTTCCTGCTTCACTCACTGTTTATTTCCAGTAGCAGCAAATCAAATCGTAATTTTTAATGACTCATGAAAGTAAGCATTATTGTACATTCTGTGTGCTAATTCTAGACGAATTCTGATGTTTGTTTGATCTCTTTGCAGTTTTTCTTCAATAAACCATTGAGGATCTTAAACATTCTTATCGTTATTGAAGGAGTCATCATAGTCTATCAGTTGTACTCATTGATATGTTCAGAAAAATGGCACCAAACAATATCTTTGTCATTAATTCTCTTCAGTAATTATTATGCTTTTTTTAAACTACTCAGAGACAGAATAGTTCTGGGTAAAGCATATTCTTACTGTACAGGTGGAAATTCAGAGAGTAAAATTAATTAAAGTCTTCTATTTTCCACACCCTCAAATCTGTTAGCGATCAGAGCTTTGTATTTTTGTTACAAATGCTTGTTTTTCATGTAACTGTCATTAAAATATTTTTATATCTCTGGATCATTGTTATTTGCTGCTGATGTTTTATTTTTGTATGATTTTACTTCTGAAATAGCCATATCCAGTTCATGTACTTTATAATGTCAAATGGTTTATAGGGAAAAAAGATGAGGATTTTCTAAAGGGTCACTGTAGCCTGAACGTTGACTCTGCTTTCTTTCCACAGATGCTGCCACACCTGCAGCATCCGCACTCTTTGCTTTTTATCTTGGTAATTCACTTTGACAATGAAGGCACTTCCACCGAGAAGACTTACTTGACCATACCTACTTTCCATAAAGGTTGAAGCAGACAATCTCCCACTAATTTCAGTAAAAATTGAACTAAAAAGGGATTCATTTTTGTTTTGAGTGTACACAGATGATTTGCTGAATAAATAACAGGTATCTGAAACTGCACCAGTAGTATAAAATTACTGGTGCATCTTAGTGGAGAGGTTAGTTGTACTTTGTTCATAACGGATGCATTTTGCTATAAGGTTCCACTCACTGCTTAACACCACATTTTAATTCTGAGCAATAATTTGAAGTATTCAAAAGAATTTTGTCTCCTGTAAGGAATGAATGTTTGACATACCAGATGGGTACAAATGAAGCAGACTACTTTGTCCTTGAAGGTGTCAAGCTTCTTGAGTGTTCTTTGAGCTGCACTCATCCAGACAAGAGAAGAGTATTCCATCACACTCCTGACTTATGCCTTGTAGACGGTGGACAGGCTTTGGGGAGTCACAAGGTGACTTACTCACTGCAGAGTTCCCAACATCTGATCTGCTCTTGCAGCAACAGTATTCATTTGGCTAGTCAAATCGAGCTTCTGGTCAGTGGTAACCCCCAGAAATATTGATAGTGTGAAAATTAGCCATAGTAATGCTATTGAATGTCAAGGGGGATTGTTAAACTTTTTTATGTTGGAGATGGCTATTGCCATGAAGTTGTGTGGTGCAAATGTTACTTGCCACTTGTCAGCCCATGACTGAATGTTGTCCAGGTCTTGCGCGTAAGAACTATGCAATAGTCACTCCTATGATTATGTCTTTGATGAATCTGTGGCAAGTAGATTAATGAGGAAATGTCATGTAGGTTTTTCCCTATTGTTAGCTCACCACCTGTCATAGACCTGTCCAGCAGGTCTGATGAAAAATATCTGTTTAACACTTCTGTCATTTCCTTGGTCCTCATAACTATCTCCCTATATTAATTGTTTAGGGAGCCTAAGTTCACTGACTTTTTTTATATATTTAAAGAAGCTGTTAAGGTCAGTTTTTAAGTTTGTTCCTAGTTTGTCCCAGTAATTTATTTTCTCTGTCTTAGTCGTCCTTTGCTGGATTCTGAATTAATCCCAGGGCGGCACGGTGGCACAGTGGTTAGCACTGCTGCCTCACAGCGCCAGAGACCTGGGTTCAATTCCCGCCTCAGGCGACTGACTGTGTGGAGTTTGCACATTCTCCCCATGTCTGCGTGGGTTTCCTCCGGGTGCTCCGGTTTCCTCCCACAGTCCAAAGATGTGCAGATCAGGTGAATTGGCCATGCTAAATTGCCCGTAGTGTTAGGTAAGGGGTAGATGTAGAGGTATGGGTGGGTTACGCTTCGGCGGGGCGGTGTGGACTTGTTGGGCCGAAGGGCCTGTTTCCACTCTGTAAGTAATCTAATCTAATCTAATCTTTGGGGCTATCACTGACTTTTGCCTCCTTATATGCTTTTCCATTCGACTTAATATTCTTCCTAACTTCATTGATTATCCATGTTGATTTAATCCTCCTTACTGGGATATATTTTTGCTGAGTCATGAATTACTTCCTTAAATGTATTCCACTGCTTGCTTACTGATTTTTCTGCTAATCTATCTGTCCAGTTTACTTTAACTAACTCTATTCTCATTTCATTGTTATTCCCTTAAGTTAAACACAGTTGTTTCTGACTCGTTTCTCAGTCTCAAATTGAATAGCAAATTCCATCATGCTATTATCACTACCTCCTAGAGGATCCTTTATTCGATAGTTATTTATTAAACCTGCCATACCGTGACCAGATCCAAGGTAGCCTGCTCCGTGGTTGGTTCCATGACATTTTCCTTTAGGAAATTATCCTTAATGCACTCTATGAATTTTTGTTGTAATTACCCTTTCAAATCTAATTGACCCGATCAACAAGAAGATTAAAATCACCCATAATTATTGCTTTTTTTAAACATGCTTGTATTATTTATTAATTTATAGTCTTTCCTACAGCATGGTTACTGTTTGGGGTTACTCTTACCAATGTCTTCTTTACCTTGTTATTCACCTTCACCTAAATGGACTCATTATCACCTGCATTCCTGATGGAAGGCTTATGCCTGAAGTGTCGACTCTCCTGCTCTTCGGATGCTGCCTGAATGGCTGTGCTTTTCCAGCGCCATACTATTCGACTCTATATCACCTGAGCCTAAATCATCTCTTGCAGATGTCTTCATTTAATTTCTTTTTAATAGTGTTACCTCAATACCTTTACCTTCCCTCCTGTCTTTCCGAAAGGTCAAAATATCCATGAATGTTAAGTTCCCAGTTTTGATCTCCATTAACCATGTCTCTATAATAGCGATAAGATCATATCCACTTAATTGGATTTGTGTCGTCAGTTCATCTACTTTATTCCACATACTTTGTGCATTAAGGTACAAAGCTTCATACTTTTCAAAATGGCACTCTACTTGTTACATTCTGACTGATTCACATACTTTTAATGCGAACCCTAATTGAATTTTGTAATTTCCAAACATCTAATTCAAATGTATATGTGGAAATAGAAGAATGAGGAGCAGAAATAGGCAATTCAGCCCCTCACGTCTACTGTACTATTTAATGCAATCATGCTGACATCATCTCAGCCTGAACTATTTTCCTGCCCCGCTCCAAAACCTTTTTACCATGACTAATTAAAAATCTGTCTATCTCCCCCATTATCCCTTAACCTAAAACTATGACCACTCATTCTTGATTGCCCACAAGAGGAACATCCTTTCCACATCCATCAGTCCAAGTTTACTTATGATCTGAAAGTGGTCCAATTATATCAACTCTGTCTCTTCTAAACTCCAGAGGATACAGGTCTCACAGTCTAGCCTTTACTCATAAGACAATCTGCTCATTCAGATATTAGTTTAGTGAATCTTTTCTGAACTACTTCAAATGCACGAGCGTCCATACGTAAATATGTTGACCATTACTGCACACAGTTCTCCAGATGTGTTCTCTCCAATGCCCTGTATAACTGAAGCGTAACTTCCTAGTCTTGCAATCAATTTCCTTCACAATAAATCATAACATTATTTTAGATTTCTGGATTACTTGCCATACCTGCACACTAATCCTAAATCATCCGTGCACTAGAATACCCATCTCACTGCCTCTCACAGTTCTGTAACAGCTCACCATTTAGGTTATCTGCTTCTTTTTCCAGAAATAGCTAATGTTTTTAGTTTTCCAAGTCCCATTAGATTCAGGGACAGTTCCTTTAGATTGGAAATAGCTAATAGAACCCTTTTATTTAAAAGGGAAGGAGGTCGAAAGCAGGAAACTACAGACCAGTTAGCTTACCATCTGTTGTAGAGAAAATATTGTAAGCTAATTCTACAGATATTATAACAAGATTCTTGGATAAGTTCAAGCTAATCATGCATGGCAATATGGTGATGTTGAAGGATTTTTTTTATTCACTTGTGGAACATAGGCATTGCTCGCTGGCTAGCATTTATTGCCCATCCCCAGTAGCCCTTGACAAGATGATGGTGAGCTGCCTTCTTGAACTGCTGCAGTCTACATGGTGTAGGTAGATCCAAAATACCACTTGGAAGGGAATTCTAGGATTTTGACCCAGCAAAAATGAAGGAATGGTAATATTTTTCCAAGTGTGGATGGTGAGAGGCTTAGAAGGGAACATGCAGATGGTGGGATGTTTCCATCTATCTGCTGCAGTTGTCCTAGAAGGAAGTGATTGTAGGTTTGGAAGGTGCTGTATAAGGATCTTTGGTGAATTTCTGCAGAGAATCTTGTAAATACACACTGCTGCTATGAGTATTTATGATGGGGGGAGTGCATGTTCGTGGATGTGGTGACAGTCAAGTGACTGATTTGTCCTGAATGGTGTCATGCTTTTTGAGTATTGTGGAGCTGCACTCATCCAGACAAGTGGGAAGAATTACATCACACTCCTGACTTGTGCCTTGTAGATGGTAGATGGGCTTCAGGGAGTCAGGTGATGGGTTACTCACCGCAATATTCCTAGCTTCTGACTTGCTCTTCTATCTACTGTATTTATATGGCAGTTCCAGTTGAGTTTCTGATCAATGGTAACCCCCAGGATGTTGATAGGGGATTCAGTGAGTAACACCATTGAATGTCAAAGGGTGGTAGTTAGATTGTGGAAATGGTTACTGCCTGGTACTTGTGTGGTGCGAATGTTACTTGCCACTTGTCTCTACCATGGATATTGTCCAGTTCTTAATGGATGTGCGCATGGATTGCTTCGGTATCTGATGAGTCGCAAATCATACCGAACATTGTACATTCATCAACAAACACCTTTGTTTCTGACCTTCTGATGAAGGGAAGGTCATTCAAGCAGCTGAAGATGTTTGGGGCCAGGACACTAACCTGAGGAACTCATGCAGAGATGTCCTGAAGTTGAGATGACTGACCTCCAACAAATGTTTTCGCAGGCATACAGGTGCGTAAATCTCCAGGGGTTGATGAGCTGTATCCCAGGGTGGTAAGCAATGCAAGGGAGGAGATTGCTGGGTCCTGGCAGAAATATTTAGTATCCCCTAAGGCTACAGGCAAAGGGCCAGATGACTGAAGGATAGCTGATGTGGTTCATTTGTTTAAGAACGGCAGCAGGGACAGGCTAGGTCATTACGGACCAATTAGTCTGACATCAGTGGCACGGAAATTATTGGAAATAATTCTGAAGGACAGGAGTCAACAATACTTGGAAAGGCAGGGATTGATCGAGGATATTTAGCACGGACTTCTTAGAGGGAGATTCTGTCTGACCAATTTGAGTTTTTTTTGAAGACGTGACTAAATATATTGATTAGGGTAGTGCAGTTGATGTGGTTTACACAGACTTCAGTAAGGCTGAAGGCTGGTCTAAAAGGTCATAGCCCATGGGATTCAAGACAAGTTGGCAAACTGGATCAAATTTGGTTTACAAATTTGGAAGTAAAATGTGATGGTGGAGGACTTATTTTGTAATTGGAAGTAATCTGGATGACTGCAGCTCCAACAATACTCAAGAAGTTTGACACCACGAACATGCACTCCCTCCACCATAAATGCTCAAAGCAGCTGTGTGTATTATTAAAAGATGCACTGCAGAAATTCACCAAAGATCCTTAGACAGCACCTACCAAACCTACAATTATTTCCTTCTCGGACAACAGCAGCAGATAGATGGAAACATCCCATCAAGGGATTGGCACTGGAGTCCTTGCTACTTGTTATGTACATTAAAGACTTTGGATATGAATTTCAGGCTACATTTTGATGTTGATGAGCTGGTAAATTAGGCAGAGCAATGGCAGATGAAATTTAACCCTAATAAAGTGTGAGATGAAACACTTTGGAAGGTCTAATTGGGGAAGGATACACATGGATGGTAGGTCCTTAAGGAGTACTGAGAAACAAAGAGACCTCAGTGTACAAGTCCATAGATGCCTGAAGATGTCAGCACAGAAAGGATGGTGAAGAAGGTAGCATGTGGGATGCTTGCCTTCATTAGATAGGGCATAGAAAAGAGACATGAGGAAGTCTTGTTACAACCTTATAGAGAATTGATTCGGCTATGCATACAATACTGCATGCAGTTCTGTCTGTTACACTATCAAAAGGATGTGATTGTGCTCAGGAAGATGCAGAGGAGATTCACCAGTATGGTCAAGAAGAGAGGATTGTTATGAGGAGAGACTGATTGGCTGTGTTTGTTTTTCTTGGAACACTGCAGGCTGAAGGGGGATCTAATTGAGGTATTAGGAGAGGCATAGACAGAGAGTAGATTGTGAGAATCTCTTCCTCATATTAAATGTTCTAAGGTGTAGGAGCTAGTGCTTCAGTGGAGATCTGAGGAAAATAATTACCATCCATAGGATGATAGATAAATGGAAGGTCGGAGAAAGTGAGGATCGTAGATGCTGGAGATCAGAGTCAAAAAGTGTGGTGCTGGAAAAGCACAGCGGGTCAGGCAGCATCCGAGGAGGAGGAGTCAACATTTTGAGCATAGGCTTTTCATCAGGAATGTCGTGACGAAAAACTTATTTTCGAAACATCGACTCCTCTGCTCCTTGGATGCCGCCTGACCGGCTGTGCTTTTCCAGCACCACACATTTTGACTGATAAATGGAAAGTACTACCTGAGAGAATGGTGAGGCAAGTATTCTCGAAACATATTTAAGAAGCATCTGGATAAATTGCTAGGGCATGGTAGGCTATGGACCAAGTGGAGGCAAATGATTAGGGTAGTTTAGCATTTGTTTGTCGCCATTGACATGGTGGGCTGAGGAGCCTATTTTGATGTTGTGTGCTTATAACTCTACAACCACAACCATCTTCCTTTGAACCAGGTTTGACTCCAACAAACAGAGAGTTTGCCCCTGATACCTATTGTTTTCCCTTTTACTAGGGCTCCTGGAAATCACACTGAGTTGAATGTAACCTTTGTATCAATGGCTGTCATTGTCACCTCACCCTTAGAGTTCAGCTCTTTTGTCCATATTTAAATCAAGGTTGTAATGAGGCCAGGAGCTGAGTGGCCCTGGGGAACCCAAACTGGGGTTCAGAGAGCAGGTGTTTGCTGAGCAGGTGCTGCTTGATAGCACTGTTGATAAAACCTTCCATTCACTATTGATGATCAAGAGTATACAGATGAAACAGTAACTGGCTGGATTAGATTTGGCCTGATTTTTATGTATAGGACACACTTGGAAAATGTTCCACATTGTCAGGTAGATGCCAGTATTGTAACTTTACTGGAACAGCTTGGTTAGAGATGTGACAAGTTCTAGAGCACAAGTCTTCAGCACTATCACTGGAATGGTATCAGAGCCCATAGCCTTTGTAGTATCTAGTGCCTCTGACCATTTCTTGATATCACGTGGAATGAATTGAATTGGGTGAAGACTGGTACGTGCGATCCTGGGGAATGCTGGAGGAAGTCAAGATGGATCATCCACTTGGCCCTTCTGGTTGAATATTGCTGCAAATGCTTCAACTTTTTTTTTCCACTGATGTGCTGGACTCTTCCATCATTTAGGATGAGGATGTTTGTGAAGACTCCTCTTCAATGAGTTATCTACTTGTCCACCACCATTTGCAATTGGATATGACAGAATTTGTCTTGCAAATGTTTCATCCCCTGTCTAGGTGACATCCTCAGTGCTTGGGAGCCTCCTGTGAAGCGCTTCTGTGCTGTTTTCTCCGGTATTTATAGTGGCCTGTCTCTGCCGCTTCCGGTTGTCAGTTCGAGCTGTCCACTGTAGTGGCCGGTATATTGGGTCCAGGTCGATGTGTTTGTTGATAGAGTCTGTGGATGAGTGCCATGCCTCTAGGAATTCCCTGGCTGTTCTCTGTTTGGCTTGCCCTATAATGGTAGTTCCTGATGAAGGGCTTTTGCCCGAAACGTCGATTTCACTGCTTGTTGGATGCTGCCTGAACTGCTGTGCTCTTCCAGCACTACTAATCCAGTATTTGGTTTTCAGCATCTGCAGTCATTGTTTTTACCTATAATGGTAGTGTTGTCCCAGTCGAATTCATGTTGCTTGTCGTGTGGCTACTAAGGATAGCTGGTCGTGTCGTTTCGTGGCTAGTTGGTGTTCGTGTATACGGATCGTTAACTGTCTTCCTGTTTGTCCGATGTAGTGTTTTCTGCAGTCCTTGCATGGGATTTTGTACACTACATTAGTTTTGCTCATGTTGGGTATCGGGTCCTTTGTTCTGGTGAGTTGTTGTCTGAGCGTGGCTGTTGGTTTGTGTGCTGTTATGAGTCCTAGTGGTCGCAGTAGTCTGGCTGTCAGTTCAGTAATGCTTCTGATGTATGGTAGCGTGGCTAGTCCTTTGGGTTGCGGCATGTCCTCGTTCCGTTGTCTCTCCCTTAGGCATCTGTTGATGAAATTGCGAGGGTATCCGTTTTTGGTGAATACTTTGTATAGGTGTTCCTCTTCCTCTTTTTGTAGTTCTGGTGTGCTGCAGTGTGTTGTGGCCCTTTTGAATAGTGTCCTGATGCAACTTCGTTTGTGTGTGTTAGGGTGGTTGCTTTCATAGTTTAGGACTTGGTCTGTGTGCGTGGCTTTCCTGTAAACCTTTGTGGTGAATTCTCCGTTCGGTGTTTTCTGTACCATCACGTCTAGGAATGGGAGTTGGTTGTCCTTTTCTTCCTCTCTAGTGAATCGGATTCCTGTGAGTGTGGTGTTGATGATCTGGTGTGTGTTCTCTATTTCTGTGTTTTTAATTATTACAAAGGTGTCATCCACATATCTGACCCAGAGTTTGGGTTGAAGTTGTAGTAAGACTGTTTGTTCTAACCTTTGCATTACTGCTTCTGCTATGAGTCCAGAGATCGGTGAGCCCATGGGTGTTCCGTTGATTTGTTCGTACATTTGGTTATTGAACGTGAAGTGTGTTGTGAGGCACAAGTCCAGTAGTTTAAGTATGCCGTCTTTGTTGATAGGTTCAACGTCCTGCTGTCTGTTATATCTGTCCAGCAGGTTGGCTATTGTTTCTTTGGTTAGTGTTTTGTCGAAGGAGGTGAACAGTGCCATTACATCGAATGAGACCATAGTTTCTTCCTTGTCTATGTGTATATTTCTGATGATGTCCAAGAATTCCTGTGTCGATTGTATAGATTGTTTGGATCCGCTGATCAGGTGTTTCAGTTTCTGCTGTAGTTCTTTGGCCAGTTTGTGTGCTGGTGTCCCTGGTAGTGATACTATGGGTCTGAGTGGGATGTCTGGTTTGTGCACTTTGGGTAGTCCATAGAATCTGGGGGTGTTGTTGCTTTCAGGTTTCATTCTTTGTAGGTCAGACCTGGTTATCTGTCCGTTTTTTTGTAGATTCCTCAGTGTGTTGTTTATCCTATTGGTGAGCTGTGGAGTGGGGTCAAACTCCCTCTTTTGGTAGGTGTTGGTATCTGCAAGTAGTTGTTGTGCTTTTTGCATGTACTCTGCTTTGCCCAGGATGACTGTCATTCTGCCTTTGTCTGCTGGTAGTATAATTATGTTCTTATCGTTTCTTAGTGATTTTAGTGCTTCCCTCTCCTTGGTGTTGAGGTTATGTGTTTGTTTTTTTCTTGTTATCAGTGGTACGATACTTTGTCTCACAGTTTGTTGTGTCTCTTCTGTCAGTCCATTGTTCCTGAGTGTGCATTCTAGTGCTGCTAGGAAGTCTGCTGTCTTGGCGTCCCTGTGGTTGTAGTTGAGTCCCTTGGCCAGTATTGTTCTTTCCGTGTCTGTGAGCTGTCTGTGGGAGAGGTTTTTAACCCAGGTATGTGTTGTGGTGTCCTCTTCTTTGTGTGTTAGTTTGGCCATTTTTTCTTTTAGTGCCGTTTTTTTGCGGTGTGTGGTCCTGTTCTGTCCTATGGTGACGGCCTGTTCTATGGTTCGGGTCCATTCCTGATTGGTGGTTTTTGAAATTAACGATTTTTGGCGCGCAATTTCTTGTCTGTATTTGTGTAGTCTGTTGTGAGCGTCTGTAATCATTACCTGGATCATCCTGAATCCGTTCTGTTTGGCTGTGTCCCTGGCTTGTGGATTGTTGACTGGTGGTCTGTATCTGACACATGGTGGAAGGATTCGATTCTTTCGGCATTCATGCAGGAGCCGGAGTTGTTCGTATGTGGCGCTTAGGCGGTTGGCATAGGATTCCCATTTCCTGGCTTGTCTTAGCATCTCTCGCCCGTAGGTGTTCAAAGTTTGGTAGAAGATTTGTAGCTCGGGTGCTTGTTGTTGTGGTTCTGTTCGCCGAGCTGGGAATTTGTCTTGCAAACGTTTTGTCCCTGTCTAGGTGACATCCTCGGTGCTTGGGAGCCTCCTGTGAAGCGCTCATCCACAGACTCTATCAACAAACACATCGACCTGGACCCAATATACCGGCCACTACAGTGGACAGCTCGAACTGACAACCGGAAGCGGCAGAGACAGGCCACTATAAATACCGGAGAAAACAGCACAGAAGCGCTTCACAGGAGGTTCCCAAGCACTGAGGATGTCACTTAGACAGGGGATGAAACGTTTGCAAGACAAATTCCCAGCTCGGCGACAGAACCACAACAACGAGCACCCGAGCTACAAATCTTCTCCCAAACTTTGAATATGACAGAACTGCAAAGCTTGGATCTGATCCTTTGGCTGTGGGATTGCTTAGCTCTATCACTTGCTCCATTCAGGTAGCCCTGTTTGACAACTTCACCTGATTGATACCTCATTTTTAAGTATGTCTGGTGGTTTTCCTGGCATATCCTCCTGCACTCTATATTGAACCAGGATTGATCCCCGGTTTGACAGTAATGTTTGAATTGGGGATAATGTGGGGCATGAAGTGGCAGATTGTGTTGGAGTAAGATTCTGCTGCTGTTAATGGCCCATAGTGCCTCATGGATGCTCTGTTTCAGCTGCTGTATCGGAGTGAAGTTTGTCCCATTTAACATGTTGATAGTGACACACAAGGCAAAGGGTCGTCTCAACGAGGCGAGACTTAGACTATAAGACCAAGGAGCAGAAATTAGGCCATACAGCCAACCAAGTCTGCTCCATCATTCAGTCATGGCTGATAGGTTTCTCAACCTCATTCTCCAGCTTTCTCCCCATAACTCTTCAGCCCCTTGATAATCAAGAACCTATGTACCTCAGTCTTAAATATACTCAATGACCTGGCCTCCACAGCTTTCTGTGGCAATGGATTCCATACATTCACCACTCTCTGGCTGAAGAAGTTTTTCCTTATCTCTATTCTAAAAGGTCTTCCATTTACTGGGGTACAGGCTTGACCAGATTAAGATTAATGAAGTTAATGTGCTGGAAATTTTGGCAAACATTAAGATTGATAAGTCCCCAGGGCCAGACCAGATTTATCCTAGGCTGCTCCAGGAAGCAAGAAAGGAGGTTGCAAAGCCACTGGCGAAGATCTTTGCTACCTCACTCTCCATGGGTGTCGTATCGGAGGATTGGAAGGAGGCAAATGTTGTTTCTCTTTTTCAAGAAGGGTAATAGGGAAATCCCTGGCAATTACAGACCAGTCAGTCTTACCTCTGTGGTCAGCACAGTTTTGGAAAGAATTCTGAGGGATAGGATTTATGACTATTTGGAAAAAGCATAGTGTGATTAAAGGCAGTCAGCATGGCTTTGTGAGGGGCAGTTCATGCCTCACAAATCTTATTGAGTTCTTTGAGGAGGTGACAAGACAGGTTGATGAAGGTCGAGCAGTGGATGTGGAGTATGTGGACTTCAGCAAGGCATTTGATAAGTTTCCCCATGATAGGCTCATTCATAAAGTCAGGAAGTATGGGATACTGGGAGATTTGGCTATCTGGATTCAAAATTGGCTGGCTGACAGAAGGCAGAGAGTGGTTGTAGATGGAAGTATTCTACCTGGAGGTCAGTGTTGAGTGGGGTCCCACAGGGCTCTGTTCTTGGGCCTCCGCTCTCTGTAGTTTTTATAAATGACTTAGATGAGGAGGTTGAGGGGTGGGTTAGAAAATTTACAGATGATACAAAGGTTGGAGGTGCCGTTGATAATATCAGGGCTATTGCAGGCTGCAGCGTGACATAGACAGGATGCAGAGTGGGGCTGAGAAATGGCAGATGCAGTTCAACCTGGATAAATACAAAGTGATGCATTTTGAGAGATTGAACTCGAATGCTAAATATAGGATTAAAGACAGGATTCTTTGCAGTGTGGAGGAACAGAAGGATCCAAGTGTTCAACCACATAGACTCCCCAAAGGTGCTACTCAAGTGGATAGGATTGTTAAGAAAGAATATGGTGTTTTGGCTTTCATTAACATGGGGAATCGCGTTTAAGAGCCACGAGGTTTTGCTACAGCTCTAAAAGTCCCTGGTGAGACCTCACTTGGAATATTGTGTCCAGTTCTGGTCATCCTACTATAGGAAAGATGCAGAGGCTTTGGAGAGGGTGCAAAGAAGGTTTACCAGGATGCTGCCTGAACTGGAGGGCTTACCTTATGAAGAGAGGTTGACTAAGCTCGGACTTTTCTCTTTATAGAGAAGGAGGAAGAGAGGTGACCTGATCGAGGTATACAAGATTATGAATTCATTTGGAGGTGCTGGTGTTGGACTGGAGTGTACAAAGTTAAAAATCACACAACACCAGGTTATAGCCCAACAGGTTTAATTGGAAGCACTAGTTTTCAGAGCGCCGCTCCTTCATCAGGTGGTTGTGAAAGCTTGTGCTTCCAACTAAAACTGTTGGACTATAACCTGGTGTTGTGTGCTTTTAAGATTATGAGAGGAATGGATAGAGTCAATAGCCAGAGACTTTTCCCAAGGGCAGGATTGTCTGGCACAAGGGGTCATAGTTTTAAGATATTAGGAGAAAGGTATGGAGAGGACACCAGAGGAAGGTTCTTGATGCAGAGAGTTGTGAATGTATGGAATGCGTTGCCAGTGGTGATGGTGGAAACAGAGTCATTAAGGACATTTAAGCGACTGCTGGACATGCACATGGATCGCAGTGAGTTGAGGGGCGTGTTGATTAAGTTATTTTATTTTACATTAGGATTAATCCTCGGCACAACATTGTGGACTGAAGGGCCTATTCTGTGCTGTACTTTTCTATGTTCTACTCTAAAGCTTTGCCCTTGGGTCCTAGTCTCTCCTACTAATAGAAAGATTTTCCAAACATCTACTCTGTCCAGGCCATTCAGTATTCTGTGTGTTTCAATGAGATCCCCCCCCCACCCTTCTAAACTCCATCAAGTATAAACCCAGAGTCCTCAAACCTTCCTCATATGTTAAGCTTTTCATTCCTGGGACTATTCTTGTGAACGTCCTCTGAACTGCAGGCTCCAGGACCAGTACATCATTCCTGAGATATGGAGCTCAAAACTGCACAGGATACCCCAAATGTGGTCTGACCAGAGCCGTATAGAGTTTGAGAAGTACATCTCTGCTTTTATATTCAACTCCTCTCAAAATAAATGCCATCATTGCATTTGCCTTCCTAACTCCTGACTCAACCTGCAAGTTTACTTTGAGAGAATCCTAGACTAGAACTCCTATGTCTCTTTACACTTCAGGCTTCTGAATTTTCTCCCCATTTAGAAAATAGTTCATGCTTCTATTCTTTCTACCAAAGTGCACGACCTCACACTTCCCCACATTGTACTCCATCTGCTACTTCTTTGCCCACTCTCCAAATCTGTCCAAATCCTTCTGCAGCCTTCCCGTCTCCTCAATGTTACCTATCCCTCTACCTATCTTTGTATCATCTGCAAACTTAGCCAGAATGCCCTCAGTTCCTTCATCTAGATTGTTAATATATAAAGTGAAAATTTTGGTCCCAACACTGAGCCTTGCAGAATACCACTTGTCACTCACCAGCTGCCATCCTGAGAAGAACCCTTTTATCTCCACTCCCTACTTTCTGTCAGACAGCCAGGCTTCTATCCAAGCTAGCATCTTGCCTCTGATACCATGGGCCCTTATCTTACAGTTTCCACACTGTAAGTAATCTAATCTAATCTAATCTAATCTACTTAGTAGCCTCCTGTGCAGCACATTGTCAAAGGTCTTCTTGGAGTCCAGGTAGATAACATCCATTGGCTCTCCTTGGTCTAACCTGCTCATTACTTCCATCAAACAATTCTAGCAGATTTGTCAGGCATCACCTCCCATTAATGAAACCATGCTGACTTTTCCCTATTTTACCATACACTTCCAAGTATTCAGACATCTCATCCTTCACAATGGATTCAAGGATCTTACCCACGACCGAGGTTAAGCTAATTGGTCTGTAATTTTCCGTATTTTGCCTCAGTCCCTTTTTAAACAGGGGTGTCACGATCATGATTTTCCAGTCCTCTGGGACCCTCTCTGATTCTAGCAATTCCTGAAAGATCACCACTAATGCCTCCACTATCTCTTTAGCTATCTCACTTACAACTCTAGAGTGCAGTCCATCTGGTCGAGGTGATTTATCCACCTTCAGGCCATTCCTTGGTGATGGCCACCATACTCAGCTCTGTCCCCTCACTCTCTTGAATTTTTGGGACATTACTCGTGTCTTCCACTGTGAAGACTGACACAAAATAATTATTCATTTCCTCAGCCATTTCCTTGTTCCCCACTACTACCTCTCCAGTGTCATTTTTCAGAGGCACAATGTCCACTTTTGCCTCTCTTTTGCCCTTCATCTCCACAAATACTTTGGGTAGTCATTCTCACCAATACTGTCATGGCCAGATATTCTGTAGCCGCAGATTTGTAAGAATAAGGTCAAGTATGTTTTTCCCTCTTGTTGATTCCTTCACCACCAGCCACAGACCCAGTCTAGCAGCTACATCCTTTAGGACTCGACCAGCTCGATCAGTAGTGATTTATATCCACCACTCAGACTACATTTTGTGCCCTTGCCAACCTTAGCACTCCATAACAGGTTGTAGATAGGTTAGTGAAAATAAAACAAAGAACTGCAGATGCTGGAAAAAATAAATAAAATCAGAAATTGCTGGAAAAGGTCAGGCAGTTGTGGAGAGAAAGCAGAGTTAACATTTCGGATCCAGTGACCCTACTTCAGTTCTCTGATAAGTTAGATAGTTTCGCGAATGGGCAAATAAATAGCAAATGGAGTACAATGTTGGAAAAATGATAAATTGTCCATTTTGAGAGAAAAAATAAAAAAGCATATTTTATGGAAAGCAAGGCCATATGGGTAGAGCTGAGGAATAGGAATGTAATCACTTTGATGAGATTGTACTACAGGCCTCCAACACATCGACGGATTATGGAAAAACAACAGGGTTGATGTGTCATAGAGTCATAGAGATGTACAGCATGGAAACAGACCGTTCGGTCCAACCTGTCCATGCTGACCAGATATCCCAACCCAATCTAGTCCCACCTGCCAGCATCCGGCCCACATCCCTCCAAACCCTTCCTATTCATATACTCATGCAAATGCCTTTTAAATGTTGCAATTGAACCAGTCTCTACCACTTCCTCTGGCAACTCATTCCATACACGTACCACCCTCTGTGTGAAAACCTTGCACCTTAGGTCTCTTTTATATCTTTCCCCTCTCACCCTAAACCTATGCCCTCTAGTTCTGGACTCCCCGACCCCAGGGAAAAGACTTTGCCTATTTATCCTATCCATGCCCCTCATGATTTTGTAAACCTCTATAAGATCACCCCTCAGCCTCCGACGCTCGAGGGAAAACAGCACTAACCTGTTCAGCCTCTCCCTATAGCTCAAATCCTCCAACCCTGGCAACATCCTTGTAAATCTTTTCTGAACCCTTTCAAGTTTCACAACATCTTTCCGATAGGAAGAAGACCAGAATTACACGCAGTGTTCTAACAGTGGCCTAACCAATGTCCTGCACAGCCACAACATGACCTCCCAACTCCTGTACTCAATACTCTGACCAATAAAAGAAAGCATACCAAACGCCTTCTTCACTATCCTATCTACCTACGACTCCACTTTCAAGGAGCTATGAACCTGCACTCCAAGGTCTCTTTGTTTAGCAACACACCCTAGGACCTTACCATTAAGTATATAAGTCCTGCTAAGATTTGCTTTCCCAAAATGCAGCACCTCGCATTTATCTGAATTAAACTCCATTTGCCACTTCTCAGCCCATTTTGGCCCATCTGGTCAAGATCCTGTTGTAACCTGAGGTAACCCTCTTCCCTGTCTACTACACCTTCAATTTTGGTGTCTTCTGCAAACTTACTAACTGTACCTCTTATGCTCACATCCAAATCATTTTTGTAAATGACAAAAAGTAGTGGACCCAGCACCGATCCTTGTGGCATTTCACTGGTCACAGGCCTCCAGTATGAAAAACAACCCTCCACCACCACCACCCTCTGTCTTCTACCTTTGAGCCAGTTCTGTATCCAAATGGTTAGTTCTCCCTGTATTCCGTGAGACCTAACCTTGCTAATCAGTCTCCCATGGGGAACCTTGTTGAACGCCTTACTGAAGTCCATATAGATCACATCTACCGCTCTGCCTTCATCAATCTTCTTTGTTACTTCAAAAAACTCAATCAAGTTTGTGAGACACGATTTCCCACACACAAAGCCATGTTGACTATCCCTAATCAGTCCTTGCCTTTCCAAATACATGTACATCCTGTCCCTCAGGATTCCCTCCAACAACTTGCCCACCACCGACATCAGGCTCACCGGTTTATAATTCCCTGGCTTGTCCTTACCACCCTTCTTATACAGTGGCACCACGTTAGCCAATCTCCAGTCTTCCGGCACCTCACCTGTGACTATCGATGATACAAATATCTCAGCAAGAGGCCCAGCAATCACTTCTCTAGCTTCCCACAGAGTTCTAGGGTACACCTGATCAGGTCCTGGGGATTTATCCACCTTTATGTGTTTCAGGACATCCAGCACTTCCTCTTCTGTAATCTGGACGCTTTGCAAAGTGTCACTAACTTTTTCCCTACATTCTATATCTTTCATATCCTTTTCCACAGTAAATACTGATGCAAAATACTCGTTTAGTATCTCCCCCATTTTCTGGGCTCCACACAAAGGCCGTCTTGCTGATCTTTGAGGGGCCCTATTCTCTCCCTAGTTACCCTTTTGTCCTTAACGTATTTGTAAAAACCCTTTGGATTCTCCTTAACTCTATTTGCCAAAGCTATCTCATGTCCCCTTTTTGCCCTCCTGATTTCCCTCTTAAGGATACTCCTACTGCCTTTATACTCTGTGTTGGGTAATAGAACATAGAACATAGAAGAATACAGCGCAGTACAGGCCCTTCAGCCCTCGATGTTGCGCCGATCAAAGCCCACCTAACCTACACTAACCCACTATCCTCCATATACCTATCCAATGCCCGCTTAAATACCCATAAAGAGGGAGAGTCCACTACTGCTACTGGCAGGGCATTCCATGAACTTACGACTCGCTGAGTGAAGAACCTACCCCTAACATCAGTCCTATATCTACCCCCCTTAATTTAAAGCTATGCCCCCTTGTAATAGCTGACTCCATACGTGGAAAAAGGTTTTCACTGTCAACCCTATCTAACCCTCTAATCATCTTGTACACCTCTATCAAGTCACCCCTAAACCTTCTTTTCTCCAATGAAAACAACCCCAACTGCCTCAGCCTTTCCTCATAGGATCTTCCTACCATACCAGGCAACATCCTGGTAAACTTCCTCTGCACCCGTTCCAGTGCCTCCACATCCTTCCTATAGTATGGCGACCAAAACTGCACACAATATTCCAGATGCGGCCGCACCAGAGTCTTATACAACTGCAGCATGACCTCAGGACTCCGGAACTCAATTCCTCTACCAATAAAAGCCAGTATGCCATATGCCTTCTTCACTGCACTATTTACCTGGGTGGCAACTTTCAGAGATCTGTGTACATGGACACCAAGATCCCTCTGCTCTTCCACACTACCAAGTATCCGACCATTAGCCCAGTACCCCATCTTTTTGTTACTCTTACCAAAGTGAATCACCTCACACTTAGCTACATTGAACTCCATTTGCCACCTTTCTGCCCAGCTCTGCAGCTTCTCTATATCCCGCTGTAACCTGCCACATCCTTCCTCACTGTCTACAACTCCTCCGACTTTCGTATCATCCGCAAACTTGCTCACCCAACCTTCTAACCCTTCCTCTAGGTCATTTATAAAAATGACAAACAGCAATGGTCCCAAAACAGATCCTTGCGGAACACCGCTAGTGACGGCACTCCAAGATGAACCTTTGCCATCAACTACTACCCTCTGTCTTCTTCCAGCCAGCCAATTCCTAATCCAAACCTCCAACTCACCCTCAATGCCATATCTCTGTATTTTCTGCAGTAGCCTACCATGGGGGACCTTATCAAACGCCTTACTAAAATCCATATATACCACATCTACCGCTTTCCCCTCATCTACCTCCTTAGTCACCTTCTCAAAGAATTCAATAAGGTTTGTGAGGCATGACCTGCCCTTCACAAAACCATGCTGACTATCCTTGATCACATTATTCTTATCCAGATGTGCATAAATCCTATCCCTTACAATTCTCTCTAAGACTTTGCCCACAACAGAAGTGAGACTCACTGGCCTATAGTTACTAGGATTATCCCTACTCCCCTTCTTGAACAAGGGAACCACGTTTGCTAGCCTCCAGTCCTCTGGCACTACTCCTGTAGACAAAGAGGACACAAAAATCAAGGCCAATGGCTCTGCAATCTCCTCCCTTGCTTCCCAGAGAATCCTAGGATAAATGCCATCAGGCCCAGGGGACTTATCTATTTTCACCCTTGCCAGAATTTCCAACACCTCTTCTCTACATATCTCAAAGCCATCCATTCTACTTATTCGTGCCTCAGTATTCATATCGACAACAATGTCCTGTTCCTGAGTGAATACTGACGAAAAGTATTCATTCAGTGCCTCCCCAATCTCTTCAGCCTCCACACGCAACTTCCCATTACTATCCTTGATTGGACCTATTCCTACCCTAGTCATTCTTTTATTCCTAACATACCTATAGAAAGCCTTAGGGTTTTCCCTAATCCTACCAACTAAGGACCTTTCATGTCCCCTCCTTGCTGCTCTTAGCTCTCTCTTCAGGTCCTTCCGGGCTACCTTATAACTCTCAATCGCCCCTATTGAACCTTCACGCCTCATCTTTACAAAGGCCGCCCTCTTCCATTTAACAAGGGGTTCCAATTCCTTATTAAACCACGGCTCCCTCACACGACCCTTTCCTCCCTGCCTGATAGGTACGTACTTATCAAGGATACTCAATAGTTGCTCCTTGAACAAGTTCCACATATCAATTACGCTCTTGCCTTGGAATCTACTTTTCCAATCCACACATCCTAAGTCATGCCTCACCGCATCATAATTTCCCTGCCCCCAGCTATAACTCTTGCCCTGTAGTATACACTTATCCCTCTCCATCACTAGAGTAAAAATCACCGAATTGTGGTCACTGTCCCCAAAGTGCTCACCTACCTCTAGTTCTAATACCTGGCCTGGTTCGTTACCCAGAACCAAATCCAGTATGGCCTCACCTCTTGTTGGCTTATCTACATATTGTGTCAGGAAACTCTCCTGCACACATTGGACAAACACTGACCCATCTAACGAACTTGAGCTATAGCTTTCCCAATCAATATCAGGAAAGTTAAAGCCCCCATAACAACCACCCTATTACTGTCACTCTTCTCCTGAATCATCTTCGCAATCCTTTCTTCAACGATTCTAGGACTATTAGGAGGCCTGTAAAAGACTCCTAACAGGGTGACCTCACCTCTCCTATTCCTAACCTCAACCCAAACTACCTCAGATGGCAAATCTTCATCCATCGTCCTTTCCACCGCTGTAATACTATCTTTGACAAGCAAAGCCACACCCCCCCCTCTTTTACCCCCACCTCTGACCCTACTAAAACATTTAAACCCTGGAACCTGCAACAGCCAATCCTGTCCCTGATCTAGCCATGTCTCCGTAATAGCCACAACATCAAAGTCCCAGGTACCAACCCACGCTGCAAGTTCACCTACCTTATTTTGTATACTTCTGGCATTGAAGTATACACACTTCAAGCCACTCTTCTGTTTACAGGCACCCTCCTTTAAGATTGATGCCATATTCCTAACCTCCCTACACTCCAGGTCCTGCACCCTAAAGCTACAGTCTGGGTTCCCATGCCCCTGCAGAGTTAGTTTAAACCCCCCGCAAGAGCACTAGCAAACCTCCCCCCAAGGATACTGGTGCCCCTCAGGTTCAGGTGCAGACCATCCTGTTTATAGAGGTCCCACCTTAAATTAACTATATATTAACTATATATTGGGACTCATTTAATGCCAGGGTCTTGGATTGAGGGGCATTTGTTAGATGCGTATAAGTCAGTTTTATGAAACAATATGAAATAATCCAAATAGGCAAGTGGCCATGTTAGATCTGGTATTGGGGAATGAGTCTAGCCAGGTGATCAAAGTTTCAGTGGGACAGCATTTCAGGAACAGTGACCATAATTCTGTAAGTTTTAAGTTATTTATAGATAATGACAAAGTAGTCTCTGGGTGAAAGAATTAAACTGGGGAGGGAAGGCTAACTACCACAACATTAGGCAAGAACTGGGGAGTATAGATTGGGAACAGCTGCTTGAGGGTAAATCCGCACCTGACATGTAGAAATCTTCTAAAGGCCATTTGATTAGTATTCAGGACCAGCATGTTCCTGTGAAAATAAAGGATAAGGAGGGCAAGATTGTGGAATCTTGGATGACAAGAGAAATTGAGAGCTAAGTCAAATAAAAGGTCACACGATACTAGGTTATAGTCCAACAGGTTTATTTGAAATCACAAGCTTCCAGAGGACTGGTCCCTTTGTTAGGTGGTGTGAAGAGACTATAACCTGGTGTCATGTGACTTCAGACCTTGTCCACTTCAGTCCAACATCAGGACCACCACATCATGGCTACCATTGACACAAACTCCAGGCTCAAAGTTTAGAGAATCTCCAAGAAAATCGTGTATATTGACACATCCATCAAATTTCTGCAGAGATGCAAGAAAGCACAGAAAATCCTGAAAGGACTACAGATCATCATCCCACTCAAGTCGACCTACAGCATATACTACGCTGAAAACATCTGCTGTTGCACCTCTCACACACTCCTCAATCATCTGTACACCAGCTCTACAGCAGATGCCACAACCTTAAAATCAAGATAGAGTTCATATTCTCAGCTTGTGCTCAGAATACAGTGACCAACTACAAGACACTGCCAAGAAGATGAGGCAACAGAAAATGCCACCTCCACGCACACCAAGAACAGGAAACTGGAGAAACCGGTTATTATTATGGACCAGGCCAGGCCCCCACAAAATATTTCAGGGAAGTGGTCCAGACCCTAACTTTGCTAATTATTTTAAGCAGGTGTTAATGCAGATATTCCAGGAGTGATGCAGCTGGTCAACCCACTTAGTTTTAAACAAAACAGAATTTATTTACAAGATTATCAAATGAAACACAAACAAAAGAGAACAGAACAGAACACAGGATAACTTAAACTATCCAAAAACCCAACAGATTATCCCAACCTAATGATGCTGCTCGGAATACTTGCAACAAACCCATAAACACCCCTTGGAAAAAAAGGAAAAATTAAACACAGGTTCTTACAGGAGAGAAATCAGAGAGAGAGAGTACCAGCATGGACCTGCTTCTTTGAGTTCAGCAGCTTCAAAACCTGCCTGACTGCCAAAAACCAAATCAAACCAGAGAAAAACTGAGCTGGGAGAATTAGCCATTTCCCTTTCATTGTAGAAGTTTTTTTAAACTTGAAAGTCTTTTGCTTGAGGCAATATCTGTTAGCTATATTCATATTGTCCCTAAAATACATCCAAACCCAGACTTTTCAGAGTCTGTGTTTTTTAGGACCTCTCTGAAAAAAAACTAAGGACAACATAATCTTGTTAAAGGAGCAGCATCATCACATGTCCCACCCTTAGAAAAAAAGAACCGTAAATATCCAATGATGGCTTCATTTTAAAACACATTAATCTTAAATTGTTAGTAAACTATAACACACATATATTTTACATTGAATATAATCATGCAAACATGCACTACTACATTTTGTTTCAGTCTGTTTTACTCATACTACCGAACACCTCCACTTCTCATTCAAACCTCAACAATGCTTCGACAATCACATTTTCTTGTCCTGCCACATGTACAATTTTCAAATTGAATGGCTATAGCAACAAGCTCCATTTAAACATTCTGGAATTTTTGTTCTCAAATTTCTCCACAAACTTCAATGGATTATATTGTAGTCTCAGTGTATATGATTGTCTCAGATATGTGACTTGTAACATAAACATTGATATGTAATGCTAACACCAAGCTCAAAGTCTCCTTCTCAACTGTTGAATATTTCTGCTGATGAATAGTCAACTTTCTGGAGAAATACTCAATAGGTCTTCCTATTTTCTCATTGTCTTCTTGCAAGAGCACAGCACCAACACCCATATCACTTGCATCGATAGCCACCATGAATGGCTTTGCATAATTAGGTGTGGCTAATACTGGGTAGTGGTCAATACAGCTTTTAGGCTGTCAAATGCCTTCTGATAGTCTGTTGCCCACTGAAACCTCTTGCCTTTCTTTACAATTAAGTGAGTGGAACAGGAACTGTGGTACTGTTTGTTTTATTGATGGTATGGGAAATTCCCCAATTACCTTTGTTTTTGCATCCTGTGGGGCTGTTTTTCCATGTTCAATAACATGGCTCAGGAAGGTGACTTGGGCTTTGGCAAATTCACTTTTAGCTAGGTTTATCACCAAACTTGCCTTCTGAAATTGATCGAACAAGTCTGATAAATGTTGCAAATGTTCCTTCCATGTATGACTAAAAATCACCAAGTCATCTGAAATGTGGCTAGCACATTTTTCATACCAAACAGCATGACTTTAAACTGAACAGTCCATTCGGTGTTACGAAAGCTGAAGTTGTCTTCATTCTTTCTGACAAAGGTACCTGCCAGTATCCTCAGAGTAAGTCCAACTTAGAAATATAAGTTGCTGCCCACCTTCTCAACACAGTCTTCCAAAAGCGGAATCGACTATGTATCAGTCTTTGTAACAGCATTGACTTTGCAATAGTCCACACATAACAATTGGGTACCATCTGGTTTGGGCACCAATACTATGGGTGAGCTCCAGTCACTGTAACTCACTTTGATTATGTCATCTTGGAGCATGCGTTCAATTTCCTTTTGAACCTGTGCCAACTTTAGAGGGTTATGCCTATAAGGATATTGCTTAATCGGAAAAGTATCTTCTATATCTGCATCATGCATAAGTAGGTTAGTACTTCCCAGCTTATTTCCACATCTCCCATGTGAGAGTAGTAACACTTTCAGGTTATTTTGATTTTCCTCTGGAAGGTAACTCAATAATTTATCCCAATTCTTGTCAACTTCCTCATTGTCCAATTTAATTTGAGGAATATCCAATTCAGAAACCTCTGAACTTGGTTCTTCCCTCTGTGTTGTAACCAATAACACAGTCTCCTTTGGCTTTCCTTCCCTGTCAAAATACCTTTTGAGCATATTCACATGACACATTCTGTGAGATTTATTTCTGTCTGAAGTCCTTATCAAATAGTTCACCTCACTCAATTTCCTTTCGACTTGATATGGTCCACAAAACCTTGTTTTTAAAGGTTCACCTATCACTGGAAGTAACACTAGCACCTTATCTCCAATGATTAGTTTTTGATTTCTTGTCTGCTTCCTGTTTCATTGCATGCTGTGAGACTTCTAAACGCTTCTCGCCAACTCCCCCGCTCTATTTAGTCGTTCCTGAAAAATTGTCACATAGTCCAAATATGTGGTCTCTGAATTCTGACTTACCATTTTCTCCTTAATCAATTTTAGCAGTCCCCTCACTTCATGCCCAAACACTAATTCAAATGGAGGGAATTTGGTTGATTCATTTGATGCATTTCTGATTGCAAAAAGTACAAACAGAATTCCCTTATCCCAATCATCTGGATAGTCTTGACCATAAGCCCTCGATATGGTGTCTAATGCAGGATGCCACCTTTCTAATGCTTCCTGAGACTCTGAATGGTACGCAGTAAATTTGAATTGTTTTATTCCTAAGCTGTCCATAATTTCCTTGAATAATTTTGATATAAAGTTTGACCTTTGATATGATTGTATCTCTGTGGGTAGTCCGTATCTAGTGAAAAAATTGACTAATTCCTCTACGATCCTTTTAGCAGTGATATTGCATAATGGAACGGCCTCTGGAAATCTAGTCGACATATCCATTATTGTTAACCAAATACTGATTCCCACTTTTTAATTTGAAGTAGGGGTCCTACACAATCAATTAAGACACTTGTAAAAGGTTCCTCAAATGCTGGAATAGGTATTAAAGGTGTGGGTTTATTACTGCCTGTGGTTTTCCAATTATCTGACATTTATGACAGGTATGGCAAAATTCAATTACATCCTTGTGCAGTCCAGGCAAGTAAAAATGTTTTTTGTATTTTAGCTTGCGTTTTTCTCATTTCTAAATAACCCTGTAGTGGTAGCTTGTTCAAAACCTCCTTTCTACAACCTGCTTGCAGTACGACTTGATGAATATCTGCCCATTTCTCATCTGCCTAAACATGCGATGGTCTCCATTTCCTCATTAAGACATAATTTTTAAGATAATAACGTTTAGGGATACATTCAGATTCCTTTTCTGTGTATGCCTTTTGATACAATTGTTTTAAATTTTCATCTTTCTGCTGTTAACTTATCTGAGCCAAAGATGTTCTGCTGTGTCATCTATCTGCTGCTGGCTTGTCTCAACCATTTGATCAAACAGAGTCTCTGCTAATTCCATTTCAACTTTCTTACTTGTAGTCTTTCATCTCTCCTGTTTCAACTGGTAACTTTGTGATTTTGTTACCAGTCAGCAAAAATCCCTGGTTATGGGTCTTGCAATAGTTCAGTTGCCTGAGTTTCCAATGGCTTTTCAACCAAAGTGGGCAGCACTCCTACCGGCGAATCAGCGATATCATTAGCAAGGACAAACTTTATTCCTGGAGCTGAGGATTTGTCCAGTACTCCTACCACTCTTCACTCTCCACTGGACACTCTAACCTCACTTTGCACAACTGAGCGCTTCTTGTCTCACCGTGAATGCCCCATTACTCGCATTTTTTCTGGAAATAGTCTTTCAGAGGTACATATCTCCTCATCTTTCAACACCACAATTGAGAGGATCTTTATGTTGTAACCTCTTTACCTGTTGCTTCTGGCCTATGCAAATAAACTTTACCTTTGCAGGTATATGTTTTAAGAAGATCTGGCACTTCCTCCTTAACCAACCTCCGACCAGCTTGTACATTCTGGTGCAGCTTTCTAGCCTTCACTGTGCTTTCTATTACCAATCCAGCAAAATTCACTGGCTTATCCTGTTTTCCTACATGTGGCTTTCCATTGCTTTCTATAACCTACCAACATTGTGATTTCAGGTGCTTTACTTTATTACAGTGAAAACACTGGAGATTTTTAACTTCTCTCCCACCTACAAGGGTTTTCTTTTCATCCTGTGATAAGTTATCCTTTTGATCTTCACTGAGATCTACCTTTCCCTTTCCACACAAGGATTTCTCTTACCCCCAGTTTCTATCCCCCATGGATTGAAATTGATTTATGGACCAACTCATAATCATCAGCCATTTCAGCTGCAAATCTTGCAGTTTTAGCTCTCTGCTCTTGCACACGAGTTCTCACTACTTCAGGAAGTAAATTTTTGAACTCTTCCAAAATAATTATCTAAGAGTGTCATAGGTTTGCTCTATTTTTAATGCCTTATTCACCAATCAAAATTACTTTGATCCTTTCAAACTCAATATATGTTTGAACAAGGTCCCTCCATAGGTTCCTAAAACA
Source organism: Chiloscyllium punctatum (assembly GCF_047496795.1). Lineage (NCBI taxonomy): Eukaryota > Metazoa > Chordata > Chondrichthyes > Orectolobiformes > Hemiscylliidae > Chiloscyllium > Chiloscyllium punctatum. The sequence continues at coordinate 20,814 of NC_092765.1, read as the reverse complement.
TTGTCTGTAGTCTTCTGGCACAGGCTCATATGCACTTAAGATGGTGTTCTTTACCTCCTCATACGCCCCGGGTACCTCCTCTGATAGTGATGTGAATACCTCACTAGCTCTACCTACAAGTTTTGTTTGGATCAACAAAACCCACATGGTCACTGGCCACCACATTTGTTTAGCCACCTTTTTAAATGAGATGAAAATGGCTTCCACATCCTTCTCATCAAACTTAGGGAATACTTGAATATATGTAAATAGTTTCTCACCAGGCCTTTGGCTACTATGGGCTTGCTTATCCTCACTCCCTTCCTCACTAAGCTTACCTTCAGCCTTTATCTCCATCCCTTTAAGCTGACTTTCCTATCTAAGTGCCAATTTCTCTCTTTCTTCCTTTCCTCTCTCCTCTCTCTCTTCTGCTTTTAATCGTAATTCCTCATATTTTGCCTCTAACTTAAGCTGCTTCATTTTCAATTGAAGTGTAGCCATCTCTAAAGATTCTGTTGGCATTTCCACCAAATTTAAATGCTGAGCTATTGCTGTAATTATATCTCCTTTCCTCATGGGAGGTGGCAGCTCCAACTTCAGCTTGTTGGCTCATTCCAGCAACTTGGCCTTCATTACCCAAAACCTCCCAAGGTCACTTCTTGCACCCAGAGAAAACTCTTGGTGACTGAAAGTGCCATTGCTATTCCAAGCACTGTTTAAATCCACCAAATTCAACACCCAGAACAAAAAGACACCAACACCAATCACTCGCTGGCTTCGAGTCCAATAACCAAGTAAGAGAATGGTGGTTGATGGGAAACGTTCATTTTAGAGTTCAGATACTAGTGATGTGCCGCAAAGATCTGTTTTGGGGCCACTGTTGTTTGCCATTTTTATAAATTACCTGGATGAGGGCGTAGAAGGATGGGTTCATAAATTGCAGAGTTGTGGATAGTGTTGAAGGATGTTGTAGGTTATACAGGGAGATAGATAAGCTGCAGAGCTGGGCTGAGAGATGGAAAATAGTTTAATGCGGAAAGGTATGAGGTGATTCACTTTGGAAGGAGCAACAGGAATAAAAAGTACTGGGCTAATGGTAAGATTCTTGGTAGTGTAGGTGAGCAGAGAGATCTCGGTGTACATGTACATAAATCCCTGAAAGTTGCCACCCAGGTTGATAGGATTGTTAAGAAGGCATGCGGTGTGTTAGCTTTTATTGGTAGAGGGATTGAGTTTTGGAGTCACGAGGTCATGCTGCAGTCGTATAAAAATCTGGTGCGGCCGCACTTGGAGTATTACGTACAATTCTGATCACCGCATTATAGGAAAGATGTGGAAGTTTTGGAGAGGGTTCAGAGGAGATTTACTAGGATGTTGCCTGGTATGCGGGGGGAAGGTCTTATGAGGACAAGCTGAGGGACTTGAGGCTGTTTTTCATTAGAGAGAAGGTTGAGAAGTGACTTAATTGAGACAGACAAGATAACCAGAGGTTTAGATAGGGTGTACAGTGAGAGCCTTTTTCCTTGGATAGTGATGGCTAGCACGAGGGAACATAGCTTTAAATTGAGGGATGATAGATATAGGAAAAGTGTCAGAGGTAGTTTCTTTACTCAGAGAGTAGTAGGGGTGTGGAACACATTGCCTGCAACAGTAGTAGACTTGCAAATTTTAAGGGCATTTAAATAGTCATTGGATAGACATATGGATGAAAATGAAATAGTATAAGATAAATGGGCTTCAGATTGGTTCCACAGGTCAGTGCAACATCGAGGGCCGAAGGGCTTGTTCTATGTTCTTTAGGAGACATTACTGCCTTCCGAAGATACACAAAGCCAACACACCCGGATGTCCTATCGCATCAAGTAATGGGACCTTGTGTGAGAACCTCTCTAGCTATGTCAAGGACATCTTGAAACCCATTGTATAAGGAACCCTTAGCTTCTGTCATGACACTACAAACTTCTTAAAGAAACTCAGTACCCAGTTGAACCAGGAACATTCCTCATCATATTGGATGTTTTGGCACTCTACACGAGCATCCCCACAACGATGCCATTGCTGCAACAGCCTCAGTACTCAACACCAATAACTGCCAATTTCCAGGTGCCATCCTACAACTCATCTGCTTCATCCTAAACCACAACATCTTTACCTTTGACAACCAGCTCTTCATCCAGACACAGGGAACAACCCTGGAGACCAAGTTTTGCACCCTAATACACAAACATTTTCATGCCCAAGTTTGAGCAAGACTTCTTTGCTGCACAGCACCTCCTACCAATGCTATACACTAGATATATCAACAACATTTTCTTCCTTTGACTCATGGTCAGGTATCACTGAAATAACTACACAGTGATATCAACCAAGTTCCATCCCATCATCAAACTTACTACTCTTCAGAATCAGTGCTATTCTTGGACACACACATTGCCATCACGGATGGACATCTCAGTACCTCACTCTACCGCAAGCCCATGGATAACCTCACAATGCTGCACTTCTCTAACTTCCATCCAAAACGTTAAAGAACCCATCTCCTACGGACAAGCCCTGCATATGCACAGGATCTGCTCAGACGAGGTGGAACGCGGTGGATATCTACAGATGCTGAAAAATGCCCTCATAAGAACAGGATACAATGCTTAATTCATCTATCACCAATTCCGATGTGCCACAGCGATAAGCTGCAGCTACCTCTTCAAGTGACAGACCCTGGCACTTAACTGATAGAGTACCCTTCATCATCCAGTACTTCCCCAGAGTGGAGAAACTATGCCATGTTCTTCGCAGTCTTCAACGTGCCATCAATAATGATGAACATCTCATAAGATCATCCCTACATCTCCAATTCTTGCCTTCAAACAACTGCCAAACCTTAAACAGGGCAACCTCTGAAAGACATGCCAGATCATCAATATTGTAACTACTATCACCCGGGGGAACACCACCCACCACGTACATGGCAGATACTCATGTGGATCAGTCAGTGTTGTCTACCTAACACACTTCAGGCAAGGATGCCCTAAGGCATGGTATATTGGTGAAACCATGCAGACGATATGATAATGGATGAATGGACACCAAACAACAATCTTCAGACAGGAATGGTCCCTCCCAGTTGCGGAACACTTCAATAGTTAAGGACATTTAGCCTCCAATCTTCGGATAAGTGTCCTCCAAGGCGACCACAATGTAGAATCGCCAAGCAGAAACTGATAGCCAAGCTCTATATCCATTAATATGGCCTCAACCATGATCATGGGTTCATGTCACATTACATATAATCCCACCACACTGTTCTGTATCTGTAAAACCTTCCTTCCTGGCCTGTTTTGACACCATCACCTTTATAACGTGTTATGATCTTTCTTAATTAGTTTGTCTGGTTTTGGATTACTTCTTACTTTGTGACTCTTATACCCATCATGTTATTCCAGCCATTTGGTTTGTTTCCAGTACCACCTTATTTTTAACTTTTTGTAATTATCTCTCTGCCTCAATTAATCAGATTACAGGTCATCCCTTCACTTGCTATTCAGCTGTTGACACTTTACCCACACTGTCTGACACTTTTGATCACCTCCAGAGACTTATTATTCAGCCTGTCGACACTCCACTCACATCATTTGTATGATCTTTTTATCTCTCTGCCTATAAGTTATGTGCCTGTTTGCTTCTCGTCACCTGATGAAAGAGCAGCACTCCAAATGTTTGTCATTTCAAATAAGCTTGTTGGACTATATGTTATGTGACTTCTGACCTTGTCCACTCCAGTCCAACACTGGCACCTCCACATCAAAAAAATAGAAATCATATGTAAGATTTAGGAAACTGAAGACAGGCCCTACAAGAGGCCATGAAATGACTTTGGCAACCAAGTTTAAGGAAAATCTCAAGGCATTTTATAATATATAAGAAGCAAGAGGGTGGATACAGGAAGATTAGGTCCACTCAAGAACAAAGGAGAGAATTATTGCATGGAGCCAGTGGAAGTGGATGAGATCCTTAAATAATGCTTTGCACTGATATTCACAAAGGAGATGAAAATAGTGGGTGGTGAACCTCAGGAGTGGTATGTCGATATTCTAGAGCATGTCAATATAAAATGGAAGTGATGATGGGTACTTTGAAAAGCATTAAGTCCACAGATCTGATGGGACCTATCCCAGAATGTTGAGAGAAGCAGATGAGGAAATTGTTGGGGCCTTGTACAAAATATTTGTACATCTTAAGTCACAGGAGAAGTCCTAGAGGATTGGTAAAAGCTAACGTTGTTCCTTTGTTTTAGAAGGGCAATAGGAATAATCTAGGAAATTAGAGGCCGGTGAGCCTTTCCTCATCAGAACTCCATTTTTAATAACGCTATGGAACTTGTTCAGTCACAGCTTCAGTGTAAGCTATCTGTGCTAACTTAGTTAACTCTGGATCTAAGTCTCAGGAAATGAAAAAAGGCCAAATACGTCTCTTAAACCATCATAAGATTTCATAAAATGTAAATCAACTCCATCCATAGATCATTCCTTCACTATCTGTAATGCAGGCAGGTCACTCTCCAATTGGACTTTTTACAGTGGAACCAGTATATACTCTTTCCCCAATGCTATTTATTATAATTAACTTTGATTTAACCAGCACCTTATGAATTGGTACTCTTGATAAACCAGCAAAAATTATATAACTAAATTACCAGACATTTACTGTATTATTGCAATCTGCACAATGGCTTAATAGTCATAGAGGTATATAACACAGAATAGGCCCTTCAGTCCAACTCGACTATGTTACCAGATATCCTAAACTGATCCAGTTCCATCTAAACCCTTCTAACTCATATACCCATCCTGGTGCCTTTTAAATGTTGCAATTGTACTAGCCTCCACAATTTCCTCTCGCAGCTCATTCCATATAAGCAACATCCTCTGGGTGAAAAAGTTGCCCCTTTGGTCCCTTTTAAATCCTTGTGGCACACTGCTGGTGTGAAAAATCACCCTCTACCACCACCCTGTATCTAATACCTTTGAGTCAGTTCTGTATCCAAGTGTTAAGTATATATGAAAACTGCAGCGAGTGAGAAAACTAGCACCCTTAATACCCCTTCTAGTATTTGAGGAGCTTTTTACGGAATCTTAATTGATTGCACGGGACCCCTCCCAAAAACAAAAAGTGGGATTCAATATTTGTTTACTATATCAAACTTGTTTACTAGATTTTCAGAGGCAATTCCATTACAAAATATCATGGCTAAAAGGATTGTAGAATTGTTACTCAATTTTTTTTACTAGATATGACTGTCCACAGAATTACAACCAGATCAAGGATCAAATTTTACATCAAACTTATTCCAGGAAGTTTTGGATAGCTTATGAGTAAAACAATTTAAATCAATTGTGTACTATCCAGAATTGCAGGGAGCATTTAGAATGGTGGTATCAAACTCTAAAAAATTTGTTGAGAGTCTATAGTCAAAAGTATCCAGAAGATTGGATTAAAGGAAGTTCATTTTTACTTTTTTGCTATTAGTGACGCACCTAATGAATCTACTAAATTCAGTCTATTTGAATTAATTTTGAACATGATATGAGTGGACCGCTTAGTTAAGGAGAAATTGGTGAATCAGGATTCAGAGACTACATTATTGGACTATGTGTTAGTGGAAGAAATTAAATAAAGCAGACGAATTGACTAGACAGCATTTAAAAGTAGCACAGTATGTGATGAAACAAGAAGCAGATAAGAAATAAAAACATTTGTAGATTCATGAGTGGGGATAAAGTGTTAGTATTACTACAGTTAAAGGTGAACTTTTAAAAACAAGGTTTATTGGGCATTATCAAATTGAAAGGAAATTGTGTGAGGTGAATGACTTGGTAAGATAAAAAGAAATCTCACAGAGTGTGTCATGTGAATATGCTCAATCCAGATGTTTCTGAATTCGACATTCCTCAAATTAAATTGGACAATGAGGAAGTTCTCAGAAATAGAAATAAATTATTGAGTTAGTTTCCAGAGAAAAATCAAAATGAACTGAAAAAGTTTTTACAATCATATGGAGATATATGTGGGAATAAGTTGGGAAATACTAATCTAATTACGCATGATGTAGATATAGAAAATGCTGTTCCAAATAAGCAACATCCTTATAGACTTAACCCTATAACATGGTATAGGCCTAAAAAGAGATTAAAAACATGCTCAGAGACAACGTAATTGACATGAGTTGCAGGTGAATGGAGCTCACCCATAGTGACAGTACCAAAACCAGATGGCAGTCACACACAGAAGGAACATTTGAAGCATCGAGTGGAATTGTTCGATCAATATCAGGAGGCAGGTTTAGTGATATATCTAACCAAGAGTGAGTTCGCAAAAGCCTAAGTCACATTCCTAGACTATATCATTGGACAAGGACAGAAGACTCCCCAGAATGTGGAACCAAAGATTACTGGGGAGTTGCCCATTCCATCAACAAAAGAGGGAAGTACTGTGATTCCTTGAGGTTTGACCAAAACTTTGTAGCGAAATTTAGCAGCATGGTTGTTCCACTGATAGATGTGTTGAAGATGTGCAGATAACAGTGGATAGCTGAATATCAGGAGGCATTTGACAGCTTGAAAGCTGTATTGATCATCGCCCAATGTTAGCACATGCAAGTAAGCAAAGCCATTCAAGATGGCTATTGAAGCGAGTGATATGGATGTCAGTGTTGTGCTTTTATAAGACAACAAGAATGTAAAGAGGCCCAATGGATATTTTTCCAGGAAATTGAATGCTCACCAAAAGAAATATTCTATCATTGTAAAGAGACCTTGAGCTTCTGTTGTTAGTAATGAATCTGAGACGACTGTTCATACTGATCATAACCCCCTTAACATTTTTGGAACAATTTAGGGATAGAAATACCAGACTATTCGGATGAAATTTATTGAGAAGTGCACCCAACTCCAGCTCCTCAAAACCATGTTAGGTAACTGGAGCTGGTGCTGGATGAACTTCAGATAATTCAAGAGACTGAGGGAGTGATAGAATGGAGTTATAGGGAGGTAGTCACACTTAAGGTACAGGATCAAGGTAGCTGGGTGACCATTAGGAAAAGGAAAGGGAATAGGCAGACAGTGCAGGGACCTCTTGTGGTCATTCCCCTCAATAATAAGTATACCATTTTGGATACTGTTGGGAGGGACGAACTACCAGGGGAAAGCCATAGCAGCCAGTCTCTGGTTCTGAGGCTCAGAAAGGAAGGTGGGAGAATGGGAGAGTGATAGGAGATTCAATCGTAAGAGGATCAGACAGGAGATTCTGTGATCATGAATGAGACTGCCAGATGGTATGTTGCCTCCAGAGTGCCAGAGTCAGGGATATCTCAGAACGAGTCCACAGGATTGTTAAGGGGAAGGGGTCAGCAGCCAGAAGTCATGGTATACATCCATACTAATGACATAGGTAGGGAAAGGGATAAGGATCTGAAAAAGAATTTAGCGAGTTAGCTTGGAAACTAGAAGACAGGACAAGCAGAGCAGTTATCTCAGGATCGCTGCCAGTGCCACGGGCTAGTGAGGCTAGGAATAGAGAGTGAGTGCAGATGAACATGTGGCTGTAGGGCTGGTGTAGGAGGGATGGCTTCAGATATGTGAATCATTGGGATTCCTTCTGAGGAAGGTGGTACCTGTACAAGAAAGACGGGTTGCACCTGAACTGGAGGGGCACCAATATCCTGTGCAGGAGGTTTACTAGAACTCTTTGGGAGGATTTAAACTAGATTGGCAGGGGGTTGGGAACCAGAACTACACTTGAGCTGATGGAGTAGATAGTGAACAGCCAGATACAGCATGCAGAGTGTCTGTGAGGAGGGATAGGCACTTTATAGGGCAAAGGTGCAGTCAGCTTGATGGGTCAAAATGTGTCTATTTTAATGCAAGTAGTATCAGGAATAAGGATGATGAACTTCAAGCATGGATCAATACTTGGAATTATGATGTTGTGGCTATTATGGAGACTTGGATATCACTGAAATGGTTGTTAGATGTTTCGAGGTTTAGATGTTTCAAAAGGAAAGTTGGGGGGGTGCGGGTGTGTAAAAGAGGTGGGGGAGTGGCATTGTTAATCAGGGATGGTATCGCAGCTGCAGAAAGGGAGGTCGTCAAGGAGGGTTTGTCTACAGAGTCAGTATGGGTGGAAGTCAGAAACAGGAAAGGAGCAGTCACTTTATTGGGACCCCCCAATAGCAACAGAGACATGGAGGAGCAGATTGGGAGGCAGATTTTGGAAAGGTGCAGAAGTAACAGGGTTGTTGTCATGGGTAACTTTAACTTCCCTAATATTAATTGAACCTACTAGTTCAAATAGTTTTGATGGAGCAGTTTTTATCATGTGTGTCTAAGTAGGGTTCTTGACTCAATATGTAGATAGGTCGACTAGAGGGGAGGGCATACAGGAGTTGGTGCTTGGCAACAAACCAGGTCAGGTAACAGATCTCTTGGTAGGAGAGCATTTCGATAATAGTGATCACAACTCCCTGACCTACACTATACTCATGGAGAAGGATAGGAGCAGGTGGTATGGAAAAGTACTCAATTGGGGGAGGGGGATTACAATGCTATTAGGCAGGATCTGAGGTGCCTAAACTGGGAACAGACGTTCTCAGGGAAATGCATGACAGATATGTGGAGATTGTTCAGGAAGCACTTGCTGATAGTGCTGAGACAAGCAAGGAATGGTAGGTTGGAAGAACCTTGGGTGACAAGTGATGTGGAACATCTAATCAAGAGGAAAAAGGAAGCTTACTTAAGGCTGAGGAGGCAAGGATCAGACAGGACGCTAGAGGGTTACAAGGAAGGAACTGAAGAATGGACTTTGGAGAGCTAGACAGGGGCATGAGAAAGCTCCAGCAGGTAGAATTAAGGAAATTCCTAAGTATTCTAAGAGGATGGCCAGAGTGAGGGTAGGGCCGATCAGGGATAGTGGAAGGAACTTGCGCCTGGAGTCGCAGGAGGTAGGGGAGGTCCTTAATGAATACTTTGCTTCCGTATTCACGAGTGAGAGGGACCTTGTAATTTGTGAGGATAGTGTGAAACAGGCTGATATGCTTGAATAGGTTGATGTGAAGGAGGAGGATATGCTGAAATTTTTGAAAAGCGTAAGGATTTTTGAAAAACAAATAGAAAGCAGGCCATGCCACCAGTGCTTCATCTGGAGGTTCACTGATGATGTTACCTAGTATGGTGACAAAACATTTGAAAACAAACCTTCCAGCTCAGCGAACACACCCACATCAATTTTAGCAAGGCATTTGATAAGATTCCCCATGGTAGGCTCATTCAGAAAGTAAGGAGTTATGAGATACAGGGAAATCTGACTGCCTGAATACCGAATTGGCTGGCCCATCAAGAACAGAGGGTGGTGGTAGTTGGAAAGTATTCAGCCTGGAGCTTGATAACTGGTGGTATTCCTCTGCTCTTCGTGACTTTTATAAATGACTTGGATGAGGAAGTTGAAGGGTGGATTAGTAAGTTTGCTGACGACATGAAGGTTGGTGGAGTGGTAGATAGTGTGGAGGGCTTTTGTAGGTTGCAACAGGACATTGACAGGATGCAGAACTGGGCTGATAAGTTGCAGACTCAGTTCAACCTGGGAAAATGTGAAGTCATTCACTTTGGAAGGTCAAATTTGAATGCAGAATACCGGGTTAAAGGCAGGATTCTTGGTAGTGTGGAGCAACAGAGAGATCTTGGGTCCATGTCCATAAATCACACAAAGTTGTCACTCAAGTTGATACGGTTGTTAATAAGGTGTTGGTATGTTGGCTTTCATTAGCAGGGGATTGTGTTTAAGAGCTGCTAGGTTATGCTGCAGCCCTACAGAGCCCAGGTTAGACCACACTTGGAATATTGTGGTCAGTTCTGGTCACCTCATTACAAGAAGGATGTGGAAGCTTTAGAGAGAGTGCAGAGGAGATTTACTAGGATGCTGACTGGATTTAGGGACATATCTCATGAAGAAAGGTTGAGGGAGCTAGGGACTTTCTTTTGGAGTAAAGAAGGATGACAACTGACTTGATAGAGGTGTACAAGATGATGAGAGGCATAGATAGAGTGGATGGCCAGAGACATTTCCCAGGGTGGAAATGGCTAACACGAGGAGGCATAATTTTAAGGTGATTGGAGCAAAGTTTTGGGGAGATATCAGAGATAGGTTCCTTACACAGATAGTGGTGGGTGCGTGGCATGCACTGCTAGCAGTGGTGGTAGAGTCAGATACATTAGGGATATTTAAGCAACTTTTGGATAGTCACAAGAAAGATAGTACAATGAAGGGAATGTAGGTTAGTCGGATCTTAGAGGAGGAGAAAAGGATGGCACAACATCAATGGCCAAAGGTACTGTACTGTTCTATGTTACAGCCATTCAAATTGAAAATTACATGTGGCAGGACGAGGTAATGTATTGCCAATGCATTGTCACAACTTTGATGATGGAAAACAGAGGTGTTTGGTGACAGAAGAAACGAACTGAAATGGACTGTATTACTGAATGTTTACATGATTTGAGTTAGTACAATGTATGCATATATAGAGTACTAATAGGTGAGACGAAATGCTTCGAAAATGATGTCATCTCTGTATATTATTCATTTTTGCAAGGGGGAGGGCAGTTGTGACAATACTGTGCCTTTAAGGGAGGTGTTCTGTATTGTTTCTCTTACAGAGTGGGGTTGCTACAGTGGCACTGGGGTGCTTGCTTCAGACAGGCATTCAGTACACAGCTTTGAGTTATCCCTGAATTTTCTTTAATGAGATAAAAAGATTGAGTGGGTGTGGTTATGACTCAGACAGATCCAAGAAGGTTTTACAGTTTTATTTTCAGTTAGTGAGAAGGTTTCTGTTACTGTTGAGCTAACAGCTTGAGTTCTCTGCTGTGAGAGTCTTAGACATGAGGCTTCCTCTTAGAAATAAAAAGAAGCAGGCTGTTTCTTTCAGCATTTTGTTCTGCTGCACTGGAGAGAGGCAGCATGTGAGAACTGTAACTTTTGCTAAACTGTCTTGACAAGGGTGTGTTTATGGGATGCTGTCTATGTTAGAACAGTTGAGGATTAGTGGTTAAATTAAATAGTAGCTTGTTAAGTATTTCAATAGAATTAGTTATGGCTGTTCATTTTGTTTGTATTTTAATCATGTTGTAAAAGTAAAGTGTGTTAGCCTGGAGAGCTTCATCAATGATCAAGTTACAATTGACAACATCAAAACCTGTTCCATCTCTGCGCAGGACCTTATCAATGGTTGGTTCCACAGGAATTCACAAATAGTGCAATTAGCAATGGTCGCTCTGCTACCAGTGGCTTCCAGTGAGGAATGAAGCTCCAAACTCCGATAAACCACCTGTTCTTACATGAAAGAAAGATTGTGACTCAGCCTACACAGAATTTGTGTCACAGCTTTTCTTACAACCATCATTACTTCTGATGTCCCCAACTAATCTTCAGCCAATTTGATTTACTCCAGAGCATATCAAGAAATGGCTGAAGCACTGGATACTGCAAAGGCTATAAACCCTGACATCATTCCAGCAGTAGTATTGAAGGCTTGTGTTCCTGAATTTGCCGTGTCAGTAGCCTAAGCTGTTCCACTACAACTACAACACTGGCATCTAACTACAACATGGAAAATAAACCAGGCGTGCCCTGTACATAAAAACTAGATGAATCCAACTTGACCTATTACACCACATCATTGTGCTCTTGATCATCAGTCAAGCAATGGAAAGAGTCATCAACAGCATTTGCTTAGCAATAACCTACTGACACTCACTTTGGGTTCCACCTGACCCACTCACCTCGTGATCTTATTACTTTGCTTTGCTTCAAACATAGACGAAAGAACTGAACCCAAGACATGAGGTGAGAATGGCTGCCCTTGACATCAAGGCTATATTTAACTGTGTGTGGTATCAAGGTGTCCTAGAAAATGTCACAACTCATTGGGGTAGTGTGCTGAAACTATTGTCCAAGTCACCATAAGTAATTATACTTAATCAAACTTCTTCAAAGAAATGTCTTCACCCAGAAAGTGGTGAGCCTGTGGAATTATCTGCCATAGAAAGCAGCTGAGGCCAAAACATTGAATATTTTCAAGGAGGAGTTAGATTTTATTCTTAAGGTTAAGAAAGCTAGTGCTTCCAAATAAACCTGTTGGGCCATACCCCCCACCCAGTCCAACACTGTGGAGAGAAAGCAGGAGCAGAGTTGGAAGATTAGCCATGCTCCACCATTACTGAATGGTGAAGCAAGCTTGAAAGGCTGTATGGCCTACCCCTGTTCCTATTTTCTAAGGTTCTGTGAAACTACCAAAAAATCCCAACTTGCCTCTATCTGCTACCTAGTAGAAAATCAAACCACATAATAACAATAACAATAAAAAGTTGCATTTATTCACACAATCGTCACTTTAACAAGAACAGTAAAAGGACAGGATTTCTAATCTTGGCACCTTAAAATTTACCCCTATTAAAATTCACACAACCAGACACACAAATATAGAGAAGTACATCTACCAACGTACACACTCATGCACAAAGCAAAAATATAACAAAATTATGAATGAAGGGACAAAGTAATGAGAGTAAAACAGTTCTGTATCAGTCTAAAATCAAAATAAACAGGGTGGTGCGTATATATAAAACAAATTACCAAAGGAAGTAGTGGACGTGGGTATAATTACAACTCTTAAAAGGCATTTGAATGAGCATATGAATAGAATAAGTTGAGAAGGAAATGGGCCGAAGTCTGGAAAATGGGACGAGGTCAGATTGGGATGTCTGGTCAGCGGGGACGAGTTGCACTGAAGGGTCTATATTCATGCTGTATGACTCTATTGCTCTATGAGTTGGTTCCACAATTCTCAATGATACCCAAATGTTATTTGCACAGTGATCATCATAGTCATAGCGATCTGCAGTATAGAAAAAGACCGTTTGGCCCATTGCATCTGTACTAGTCAAAAACAGCCACTAACTACTCTAATCCATTTTCTAGCACTTGACCTGTAGGCTTGTATGCCTTGGCATCACAAATGCACAACTAAATACTTCTTAAATATTACGAGGGTTTCTACCTCAATCACCCTTACATGTAGTCAGTTCCATATTTATACCAGTCTCTGGTTGAGAATGTTTTTCCTTACATCTCCTCTAAACTCTCTACCCCTGAACTTAAATCAATGCCCCTGGTCATTCATCCCTCCATAAGGGTTGCAAGTTTCTTTCTGTCTATGCCTCTCATACTTTTATACATCTCAATTGTGTCCCACTTCTATCTACTCTGTTTTAAGGAAAACAACCCCAGTCTGTCCAATCTTTCTTAATAACCCGGAGGAAACCTATGCAGATGGGGTGAATGTGCGAACTCCACATAGTCACCCGAGGCTGGAATCGAAGTTGAGTCCCAGGTGCTGTGAGGCAGCAGTGCTAACCAATGAGCCACCATGCCGCTTCCTTATGATCCTCAGTCCTGTCTAGTCTAATAGCCTGTAGCTCAGTATTCTTTTTGACAACATTGTCTTTGAACACAGTCAGCCAATTTCTTGCTAACAAACCGAAACAAACAGGCAAAACACATCCAGACACCCTAGCCACTCTCCCCTACATCAAAGACATCTCAGAAATGACTGCCAGACTGCTCAGACCTCTTGGCATCATGGTAGCCCACAAACCCACGAACACATTAAAACAACACCTAATGAACATGGAAGACTCTATACAGACAGCAAGCAAAACTAATGTCATTTACAAAATGCCTTGCAAGAACTGTAACAAACTCTACATTGGACAAATAGGCAGAAAACTAGCCACTAGGATACATGAACATCAACTAGCCACAAAAAGACATGACCCACTCTCATTAGTATCTTTACATAGAGATGAGGAAGGACACCACTTAGACTGGGACAACACATCTATCCTAGGACAAGCCAAACAGAGATATGCACGTGAATTCCTAGAAGTACAGCATTCCAACCAGAACTCTATCAATAAATACATTGACTTGGATCCCATTAACCATCTCCTGAGAAAAAGAACAGGAAATGACATCGCCATAGGAAATGATGTCACCGACCCAAAGGAACCTAAATACATAAATTTGAAACAGTCCATACCATCAGTGCTCCATTGGAGGCTCACTGATGATACGTCTAAAAATAAACCTTCCAGCTTAGCAAGCAAACTTAGATCCAGAATCCCAGCTTGAGCTACAAATCTTCTCAAACCTCACTGACATTGTATGTTTCCCGTGTGAATAATGATGAAAAATATTCATTTAGCATCTCTCCTGTCTCTTCGGACTCCATGCACAACTTCCCACTTCAGTCCTTGTCTGGCCCGAATCTTGCCCTAGTCATTCTTTTACTCCTGACATACCTATAGAAACCTTTAGGGTTTTCCTTGATCCTATCTGCCAAAACCTTCTCAAGTCCCTTCCTGGCTCTTCTTTGCCCTCTCTTTAGGTCCTGCCTGGCCAACTTTTAACTCTCAAGCGCCCTAACTGAGCCTTCATGTCTCATCTTTACATAAGCCTCCTTCTTCCTTTTGACAAGAGATTCAACTTCTTTAGTAAACCACGGTTCCCTTGCTTGACAATTTCCTCTCTGCCTGACAGGTACATATTTATCAAGGACACACAATAGCTGCTCCTTGAACAAGCTCCACATTTCAACTATGCCTATCCCCATGCAATTTCTTTCCCCACCCTATTCAATCCTAAATCTTGCCTTATCGCATCATAATTGCCTTTACCCCAGTTATAACTCTTGCTCTGTGGTATATACCTATCCCTCTCCATCGCTAAAGTAAATGGAACCTAATTATGGTTACCATCACCAACGTATTCACCTATTTCCAAATCTAACACCTGGTTTGGTTCATTACGCAGTACCAAATCCAAGGTGGCCTTGTCTCTTGTTGGCCTATCTACATACTGTCTCAGGAAACCCTCCTGCACACAATGGATAAAAATGGACCCATCTAACTTACTCGAACTATAGTGTTTCCAGTCAATTTTTGGCAAGCTAAAGTTCCCCATAACAACTAACCTGTTATTTTCACTCCTATCTAAAGCATCTTTGCAATCCTTTCCTCTACATCTCTGGAAGTTTTCGGAGACTTATAAAAAACTCCCAACAGGGTGATCTCTCCTTTCCTGTTTCTAACCTCAGCCCATACTACCTCATTAGACGAGTCCTCATCGAACGTCCTTTCTGTCACCGTATTACTGGCCTTGACTAACAATGCCACACCTCCCCCTCTTTTACCATCTTCCCTGATCTTACTGAAACATCTAAACCCCGGAACTTGCAACAATCATTCCTATCCTTGCTCTCCAAAATGGCCACAACATCGAAGTCCCAGGTACCAAACCATGCTGCAAAGTCATCCACCTTTTTCTGGATGCTCCTGGCATTGAAGTGGACACACTTCAAACCACCTTCCTGCTTGCCGGTACACTCAACGACCTAGAAACCTTATTCCTGACCTCACTACTCTCAACCTCCTGTACACTGGAGCTACAATTCAGAATCCCATTCCCCCTGCTGAATTAGCTTAAACCCTCCCAAAGAGCATTAGCAAATTTCCCCACCAGGATGTTGGTATGTCTCTGGTTCAGGTGAAGACCATCCCGTTTGTAGAAGTCCCACCTACCCCAGAATGAGCCCTAATTATCCAGGTATCTGAATTCCTCCCACCTGCACCATCCCTGTAGCCATGTGTTCAAGTGTTCTCTCTTCTCCTATACCTCGCCAGCACATGGCACAGATAACAAACCAGAGATAACAACTCTGTTTGTCTCGGCTCTTTTCTACATCCCCTAGCTCCCTCATCGTCTGCCTTACATCCCCAGCCATTTTCCTACCTATGTTGTTGGTGCCTATGTGGACCAGGACTTGGGGATGCTTAAGGATCCCGAAAACATGATCCAAGACATCACGAACCTTGGTGCCTGGGAGGCAACACACCAACCGCAAGTGTCTCTCATTCCCACAGAATCTCCTATCTGTCCCCCTAACTATGGAGACATATCATCATGAAGCAGTTGAAGGATAGTGAAGACATTTTTACAAAATCCAAATCTCTAGACCACAACCAACAAAGCCTGATAATTTACTGAATTAAATGCTTTTGTCAGATCAATGAAAAAATGTAAAGTACCTCATTCTGAAGAAAGGTCCCATTAGTTTTGAAACATAAACTCTGTTTTTGTCTCTAAAAATGTTGTCGATTCTGCTGAGTTTCTTCAGCTATTTCTGTTTTTATTATTGAACACTTCCTCAACATTTGTTTAAACAGTACTGAGAAAAGCATATTGCAAAGAAGAAACTGAACATATGAAGTGTTATAGTTGATTAAATGAATGGGAAGAAAATTGGCAGGTGGAATATACCGCGGAAAATGTGAGATTGTCCACTTTGGCAGGAAAGATACAAAAGTAGACAATAATTGAAATGAAGAGCTTGTCTCAGAACACAAGGAGCAGGAAGGGTCTTGTACTTGAATCTATTTGGACAACAATATCCAGAATGAACAGGAAGATACATGAATGTGCATAGTACTTGGAACAAAACAAATGATTAAACGGCAACATATATGGGTTAATGGGCATGATATTATAGCCATTACAGAAACATGGAGTCATGGAGATATATAGGAAGGAAACAAACCATTCGGTCCAACTTGTCCATGCTGACCAGATAGCCAAACCTAATCTCGGCCCATTTGCCAGCACTTGGCCTGTAGCCCTCTAAGCTGAAAATGTGTTGCTGGAAAAGCGCAGCAGGTCAGGCAGCATCCAAGGAACAGGAGAATCGACGTTTCGGGCATAAGCCCTTCTTCAGAAATGAGGAAAGTGTGCCAAACAGGCTAAGATAAAAGGTAGGAAGGAGGGACTTGGGGGAGGGGCGTTGGAAATGCGATAGGTGGAAAGAGGTTAACGTGAGGGTGATAGGCTGGAGTGGGGGTGGGGGTGGAGAGGTCAGGAAGAAGATTGCAGGTTAGGGAGGTGGTGCTGAGTTCGAGGGTTGGGACTGAGACGAGGTGGGGGGAGGGGAAGTGAGGAAACTGGAGAAATCTGAATTCATCCCTTGTGGTTGGAGGGTTCCTAGGCGGAAGATGAGGCGCTCTTCCTCCAGCTGTTGTGTTGCTATGGTCTGGCGATGGAGGAGTCCAAGGACCTGCATGTCCTTGGTGGAGTGGGAGGGGGAGTTGAAGTGTTGAGCCACAGGGTGGTTGGTCCGGGTGTCTCAGAGGTGTTCTCTGAAACGTTCCGCAAGTAGGCAGCCTGTCTCCTCAATATAGAGGAGGCCACATCAGGTGCAGCGGATGCAGTAAATGATGTGTGTGGAGGTGCAGGTGAATTTGTGGTGGATATGGAAGGATCCTTTGGGGCCTCGGAGGGAAGTAAGGGGGAAGGTGTGGGCGCAAGTTTTGCATTTCTTGCGGTTGCAGGGGAAGGTGCCAGGAGTAGAGTTTGGGTTGGTGGGGCGTGGGGGGTGTGGACCTGACGAGGGAGTCATGGAGGGAGTGGTCTTTTCTGAACACTTGATAGGGGAGGGGAGGGAAATATATCCCTTGTGGTGGGGTCCGTTTGGAGGTGGTGGAAATGACGACGGATGATACGATGTATATGGAGGTTGGTGGGGTGGTAAGTGAGGATCAGTGGGGTTCTGTCCTGGTGGCGATTGGAGGGGTGGAGTTCAAGGGCGGAGGAGCGGGAAGTGGATCATGTCTGGGGGGAAATTGCGGTCTTTGAAGAAGGAGGCCATCTGGGTTGTTCGGTATTGGAACTGGTCCTCCTGGGAGCAGAAGCGGCGGAGACGAAGGAATTGGGAATATGGGATGGCGTTTCTACAGGGGGCAGGGTGGGAGGAGGTGTAGTCTAGGTAGCTGTGGGAGTTGGTCGGTTTATAGTAAATGTCCATGTTGATTCGGTCGCCCGAAATAGAAATGGAGAGGTCTAGGAAGGGGAGGGAGGAGTCTGAGATGGTCCAGATAAATTTGAGGTTGGGGTGGAAGGTGTTGGTAAAGTGGATGAACTGTTCAACCTCCTCGTAGGAGCATGAGGCAGCGCCGATACAGTCATCGATGTAGCGGAGGAAAAGGTGAGGGGTGGTGCCAGTGTGGCTGCAGAAGATGGACTGTTCCACATATCCTAGGAAGAGGCAGGCATAGCTGGGGCCCATGGCAACTCCTTTGGTTTGGAGGAAGTGGGAAGATTGGAAAGAGAAGTTGTTCAGAGTGAGGACCAGTTCAGTCAGTCGAAGGAGGGTGTCAGTGGAAGGGTACTGGTTGGTACAGTGGGAAAGGAAGAAGCGGAGGGCTTTGAGTCCTTCGTGATGGGGGGTGGAGGTGTTCAGGGACTGGATGTCCATGGTGAAGATAAGGCGGTGGGGACGGGGGAAGTGAAAATCATGGAGGAGGTGGAGTGCGTGGGTGGTTTCCCGAGCTCTGATCTCCAGCATCTGCAGTCCTCACTTTCTCTATAGCCCTCTAAAGCCTTCATATTCATATACCTATCCAGATGCCTTTAAATGTTGCAATTGTACCAGTCTCCACCACTTCCTCTGGCAGCTCATTCCATACACACACCACTCTTTGCATGAAAACGTTGCCCCTTAGGTCCCTTTTATATCTTTCCCCTCTCACCCTAAACCTATGCCCTTTAGTTCTGGACTCCCCCACCCTAGGGAAAAGACTTTCTCTTTTTACCCTATCCATGCCCCTCATGATTTTATAAACTTCTGTGAGATCATCCCTCAACCTTCAATGCTCCAGGGTAAACAGCCCCAGCTATTTAGCCACTCCCTATAGCTCAAATCCTCCAACCCTGTCAACATCCTTGTAAATCTTTTCTGAACCCTGTCAAGTTTTACAACATCCTCTCGAAAGGAAGGAGACCAGAACTGCATGCAATATTCCTAAAATGGCCTATCCAATGTCGTATACAGCCGCAACATGACCTCCCAATGCCTCTACTCAATGCTCTGACCAATAAAGTATACCAAATGCCTTCTTCACTGTTCTATCTACCTGCGACTCTACTTTAAAGGAGCTATGAACCTGCACTCCAAGGTCTCTGTTCAGCAACACTCCCTAGGACCTTACTATTAAGTGTATAAGTCATGCTCTGATTCCTTTGCTCCATCCTTGCTTCAGCACATCTGCTGTTGAAACCCTCATCTGTCCCTTTGTTATCTCGACAGTCAATTAATCCAGGACTCAGATGACTTGCCTTCCACATTACACTTTGTGTAGCTCATTGAAACTCCCACCATTGTATGCACCAATTGACCTATTCACACATCATCACTGTGCTTGCTTATTCACATTAGCTCCCAGTCTGGTAACATCTTGACACTAAAATTCCTCTCATTTTCAAGCCTTTCCTTGGTCTCACTTTTCACTACTTCAGTAATCTTTTCTATCCCTACAAACTTCCAAGGTATCATGTTCCTCTAATCCAAACGTTTACTGCTCATCACTGACTGGCATGCCTTCAGGTGCCTAAACCCTAGGCTGTGGAATTTTCTTTCTACACCTTTCTGAAATTTCTGAATATCGATCTCTCTGAGGAAGCATTTGATCTTTTGCCCTAATTTCTCCTTGTGAGACTTAGCATCAAGTTGCAATTAATAATGCTCTTATGAAATGCTTTCGGTTGTTTTACTACTTTAAAGCAACTATGTATACACATGTTGTTTTTGTTGTACTGCTTTTGGCAGAAATGGCTGCCAGGCTAGAAGCCATCTTTCCTTTGTATTCAATCCTGTTTCTGACACTATTCAGCTGCATAAAGACATTTCACTAAGAGAGAGTAGAAACTGGAAATCCTCAATGCCATTCAATAGAATTTTACTCAGCCTGTGCACACATTCCCCGTAAACATGTACAGCAGAGAAAGAGACCCTTCAGTCCAATTTGTCCATGCCGACCAGATATTCCACCCCAATCTAGTCCCACCTGCCAGTACCTGGCCCATATCCCTGCAAACCCTTCCTATTCATATACCCATCTAGGTGCTTTTTAAATGTTGTAATTGTACCAGCCTCCACTACTTCCTCTGGTAGCTCATTCCATATCCATACCACCCTCTGCGTGGTAACATTGCCCCTTACAAGATAATGCTGGAAACTAAATATTCAGGGACATTTGACTTTTTGAAAGGACCAAAGGGAAGGAAACAGTAGTGGGATAGCAGTGTTAGTACATGGAATTAGTACGATAAGTAGAAATTATCTTGGATTGGAAAATTTACACTCTATATGTTCCCTAATAGTAGTTATACAGTGGCAGTCGAAAAGTATGGCACTGGAAAAGCACAGCAGGTCAGGCATGACCTGAGGAGCAGGAGAGTCGAAGTTTCAGGCATAAGCCCTTCTCATTCCTGAGGGTTGATTTTATAGAGGTTTATAAAGTCATGAGGGCATTGATAAGGTGAATAGTTAAGGTCTTTTCCCCCGGATGGGAGGAGTTCAAAATTAGATGGCATAGATTTAAGGTGAGAGGGAAAGATGTAAAAGGAACCTAAACGATAACTTTTTCACGCAGAAGATGGTGCCTGTATGTAATGAGCGCCAGTGGAGGCTGGTGCGATTACAAAATTTAAAAGGCATTTGAATGAGTATATGAATAGAAAAGATTTAGAGGGTTTTATGCTAACTGTTGGCAAATATTTCCAGGAATAAGAAATATTAGTAATGAGAGTAAGTTGAAAAAGGTATTACAATTGGAGAGAACAAGGCTGAGAGGAGATTTGATAGCGGTTTTGGAAACCACGAGCGGACTGGACAGGGAGAAA